>NC_052352.1:2960560-3132651 GCF_009727055.1 Benincasa hispida | reverse complement strand
ATATATTATGTAAAACACATTTTTTTTAATTCTTAAAAAGTCATTTCAAACAAACGCTCTCATTCCATTATTTGTCTGTTTCAATTATAGTGTAAACTCATTTAATGTTACATATGTTGTTATATAATATAATATCAAATGTATATTCATCCATCAACTCAAGTGTAAGAAGTCTTGTATTCAAACTCATGCATATGCCTATAAACCATTTAGTGATTTAAGATATATGGCCTCTTTTGGTATTCAAACTCTCTCCAAAGGAAAAGGGATTATCAACAAGCGTGACCTATCTTTTTCAATTGAAAAATTAACTTTTATGTTTATATTCAAGTTATACAAAGTTTTATTTCGAGTTTGTATGTTCTTCTAGGAGAATTATTGACCTCTTAGAATGGTATAACTATGGTATCATATATACACAATTATCATAGGATCATGGTCCTATTGGTACTATTCATTATGGATCTAACATAGGTTTCTAGGTAGGTTCTCTTCACTTTTAGGGTCCATTTGGATTGACTAGAGAAAAAAGTGTTTTTCACAAACTCATTTTTATTTAAACGCTTTCGATAAAAATAATTAAAATACACTTAAAAACTATTTTGAGTGCTTGTCAAATACTCCAATTTCTTCCAAAATGATTTATTTTATAAATTAAACACTTAAAAATGTATTCCAAACACACCTTTTATTTCTTTTTCCTTATCATTTTATGATTAATGATCATCATACAGTAACTATTCATAATCGTCACAAAATCTAACCTTATTTATTGTAAACTTTGTACAAGACAAGATCATGCGAAATTGTAAAAAATAAGACCCTCAACTTTTTCAAATATTACGTAATCTTTCCAAATTTTATACCAAAATTTATCTTTTTTCAAATTTTCTTCAAATTATGTTATCTTTACTGAATCTTATATTAAATTTTTAAAATTTTTCACTCAATTTCTGTTTTAATTATATGAATTTACAAATTTTCAAATAGATTTACTAATTTTCTAATTGGATTTTTCAAATGGATCTTAGAGTGTCATTTTTAAATTTTGGTAAATATCAAATTTTGCAAAAATATTTGAAAAATTATGTGGATCTCTGTTAGCTAACAACCCTCCAGCTATCTCCACAACGGTATGATATTGTCCACTTTGGGCATAAACCCTCATGGTTTTGCTTTTGGTTTCAAAAGGACTCATACCAACGAAAATGTTGTCCTCACTTATATATCAATGATCCTCCCATTATCTAACCAATGTGGGACTTTGATCGCATTCCCAACAATCTTCCCCTCAAACAAAGGACTATCAAGCCTTCCTTTAAATAGTCATCCATCCATCTAACTCTTATCTAGGCTAGCTCCTCTTCATTCGAGCACACCGTCTATCCAATAGAGTTCAACCACGGATCACACCATGACTACTTCCAAGGCTCCACTGTACATCTTTGTTTAGCACTTGAGAATTCTACCGACATGGCTAAGTTAGAGGCATGACTCTGATACCACTTGTTACTCCCAAGGTTCCTTCAATTGGTGTTAGAGCGGCATTTATGGCCTAATTTTTTCAAAATTTTGGAATTTATTTTATAATTAATGGTGAAATTTATGCAATTTGTCAAATTATTCATGTGATGATAGTTTTTTATGGTTGTTTTGAATTGTTGGATAATTTCAAAATTGGTACTGTTTTTATTACTTTGTTTTTACTTTTGATATGTAAAGGCCCATATTTTGGGGCATAATTTTGCAATAGAGTCTGTAATTATTAAGTCATTGAGTCGTTCATAGGTTTTCTGGTGACGATCTGGAGAAAACGGGACCAATTTCAACAGAGAAACGATGGAGAACACGGCTGTACAGTAAGGACTGTACCGCAGCGTTGCAACGTTGTGCCCTAGCATTGCATTGTTGCGATGAAGAACAACGTTGTATTCTTTCCATAACATTACAACGCTAGACATAGCGTTGCAACGCTCCAAGGCGGAAAGAACCAACCGGTTCTGGTCCGGTTCGGTTCGTGACTCACTTGATTCGCTTGCGATTTGGCTTGTTCGAGTGGTTCGGGTCCGATTCGAAGGCTAGTTAGTTCGGTTCAAGTGATTCAAGGCCCGGTTCACTTGTTTTTAGCCGGATGATAATTATTCTTGTAATAGTTAGATTCTTTGGTTAATTAAATTAATATAAGAGTTATATTAATTTAATTAATTTGTTTAGTGTCCAATCCCAGTCCAATAATTTTGTTTATTAATTATGCATTTGATGTATGGTTTTTATTTATATTTATATGTCATATAGTATAGAATCCCACTACAAGTTATGCATTTAATTTCATGCATCATATTATAAATGTTATAATTGTAGATGCATTATTTAATTTTATAGCATGCTCATGCATCATATAATATAAATGTTATAATATATGCATGCATGCATTGACAATATATCCATGCATCATTTATATTATAATTGTTATAATATATGGTTGCATGCATGTATGGATGTATGTTATAGTTTATTTCATTAGCATATTATATAATTGTTATATATGTTAGTAATGAAATGGAATTGCATGAAGCATGACACTATCTTAGATAATTTATAAATATTATAATTTACTAAAGTATGTCAAAGCATGTAATGTATGGTTTTATTTTATTTCTTTTGTTTATAATTGTCATAACAAAATGAAATTAGAAATTAAAATCAATAATTCAGAATTGTATGGAAACCTTAGGTTAAAATCATCTTTTAAAAATTGTTTTAAAACATGATTCAGATAGACCTAAGATCACATTTCTAATGAGATTAGAAATTTAAGTTTAATCTTTTAATCGGTTTAATAAGATTAAATTGATTCTTAATAAAAGATTAACTTTGTAACAAATATATCTATAAGGGATCTTTTGTCTAAAGCAAATTCTGTCTAGGCAAATTTTGTCTAGGCGGGGGTATTTAAGTTGACGGAAACGTAACACCCCTACCTGAGAACTTACCTAGAAAGGTGAATTAGATAGATTTGTTACAAGCATGCAAGTTTGATTAAAGTTTGTTAAAGAGTTTAATAGACCTTAATCAAAATTGTTTAACTTTCCAAAGGCAAGTGTTGTTTTTGGGCAAATTAAATAATTACTTAGTTAAAATGAGTAGCCAGATTTTTCTAAGTTAATTAATCCTAGGTAAAATGCTTAGTGGGAGGAAAATGGGGTATATGATACTTCATTTTATCCTCTTCACGTTTCTCTCTTAAAATTCACATCGTGAGATCTATACTCGGTCTCGAGGCACCTTGAGTGTCCCCCTACGGATGGCATTTGTATAGATCAATATCAAGGTGAATGGAGAGAGTATTTATAGTAAGTGAGAGCGAGACGTGTGACAACATATCCTTCGGTCCCTTTCATTAGTTTGAAGTAAAGTTTCGTGCATGGCCTTATGGCACCTTGAGTGTCCCCCTATAGGATGACATTTCTGCATGACGCTTTATTGAAACTCCAACAATGGATAGAGTTATTTTAGTTTCATGTCTCAATTGAATTTTCCCTACGGTTGGCTCATTGGAGCAGAACTCTAAGACCTAAAATGGGGGGCTATACTTACAAGAATTGTTAAGCGAGTTTAATAAATTCTGGACCAAACAATGGTGACTAATAGTGATAGTAACATGGAGTTATTCTGTTTATTAGTTGAGATTATCTCATCTTAGTGAATGGGTACCTGATCACTCTACGGTGACTTTTATTCTACCTCACTGAAATATCATTGCAAAATAGATGTCACTTAGGGTACATTAGATTATTTTACTAAAATTTGATTGGTTGTCTTGTTGGTATAATACAATTAGACTAATTATAAATAATTTGTATGGTTTCAGCTAAGTTCTTTAAGAACGACTTCCTCTACTCAAAATTTACTCGTCGCTGACAAACTAACGGGCAAAAATCATACTTCGTGGAAAAATACGATCAACACAATCCTTATCATCGATGACCTTCGTTTTGGCCTTATGGAGGACTGTCCTCCCATTTCAGCTTTTAATGCTGCTTGAAATGTTCAAGAAGCATACAAGTGCTGGACATGGGCAAATGAGAAGGCCCAAGCGTACATCTTGGCAAGCATTTCTGAAGTCCTGGCTAAGAAGCATGAGCCCATACTCACGGCTCGTGAGATTATGGAGTCCCTAAGGGGAATGTTCGGACAACCGTCCACACAGCTCAGGCACAACGCTCTCAAACACATCTTCAATGTCTGTAAGCAAGAATGGGCATCTGTTCGAGAACATGTTTTCAACATGATGGTCCACTTCAACGTGGCGGAGATGAATGAGTCTGTCATCGATGAAGCCAGTCAAGTTAGCTTCATTCTGGACTCTTTACTTAAAAAGTTTTCTACAGTCCCGTAGCAATGCTGTTATAAACAAGATTGATTACAACCTGACCACCTTGCTCAACGAGCTACAGACCTTCTAGTCTTTGATGAAGACCAAGGAATAGAAGGGTGAAGCAAATGTTGCTTCATCCTCTAAGAAGTTCCACACAGGTTCGACCTCTAGATCAAAGTTTGTGCCTTCTTCTTCTGGCATCAAAAAGTGGAAGAAGAAGAAAGGTGGAAAAGGTTAAGCTAACCCACCAACTGTTGCCCAAAAGAGCAAGAAAGCCAAGGTTGCAAAGGGAATCTGTTCCTATTGCAACCGAGAGAGACATTGGAAGAAAAATTATCTCAAATACTTGGCAAAAAATAAGAAGGCCAAACAAAGTAAATATGGTTGTTCAAGTAAACACTTTACAAAAATTAAGTTCCTTTTCAAACTAGGAACTACATATATATTTTCTAACAAAATATATCTATTATGTAAAGTTATCTAGAGACCTCCCACTGCCACAGCTGAGATGAAGTGCCCAGTTCCAAGTCGCATCGTCATCTCCCCTACTTCCAGTTGCCACCAGGAACTAATTCCCTAAAATGAAGAAAAAACGTGGTTAATGGCGCCCGAATCAATTATTCAGGCCGAATAATCATTCTCCACTTAATAGGTTTCCAAATTCAGATCTTTGTAGTCCGATGAATGTTAAGACAAGAAGAGAGTTTAAATATTTCACCACTTTTATGATGATTATTCTAAATATAGGTATGCTTATTTAATGCAACATAAGTCTGAAGCCCTTAAAAAGTTCAAGGAGTATAAGGCTGAGGTTGAAAATGCATTAAATAAAACGATTAAAACATTTCGATCTGATCGAAGTAGAGAGTATTTGGATCTAAAATTCTAAGACTATTTGATAGAACATGGAATTGTATCCCAACTCTCAGCACCTAATATACCTCAGCAAAATGGTGTATCATAAAGGAGAAATCGAACACTGTTGAACATGGTTTGGTCTATGATGAGTTATACTTTCTTATCTGACACGTTTTGGGGTTATGTAATACAGACTATAACATACATTTTGAACTGCATTCCGTTCAAGAGTGTTATTGGAATACCTTTGGAATTGTGGAATGGTCGTAAAGGTAATTTATGTCATTTCAAGATCTGGGATTGCCCAACACATGTGCTTGAGACAAATCCTAAGAAATTGGAACCTCGTTCAAAATTGTGCCTTTTTGTAACTTACCATAAAGGAACGAGAGGTGATTACTTTCATGATTCAAAGGATAATAAGGTTTTTGTGTCAATAAACACTACCTTTTTAGAAGAGAACCACATAAGGGAATATAAGCCCCGCAGTAAGATCGTGTTGAATGAGTTTTCTAGTGAAATTATTGAACATTCAACAAGAGTTGTTGAAGAGCCCAACACCTCAACAAGAGTTGTTGAGGAGCCCAACACCTCAACAAGAGTTGTTGAAGTTAGTTCATCTAGTAGGTCACATCCATCTGAAGCGTTGAGGGAACGTCGACATAGTGGGAGGGTTGCGGACCTGCCTATTTATTATATGGGTTTAACAGAAACCCTAGCTACAAAAGCTGATGGATATTTTGAGGATCCATTGTCTTACAAGAAGGAAATGGAGGATGTTAACAAAGATGAATGGACAAAAGCTATGAATCTTGAAATGGAGCTTATAGACTTCAATTCAGTTTGGGATCTTTTAGATCAACCTGATGGGATAAAACCTATAGGTTGAAAGTGAATCTACAAGAGAAAATGGGGTGCTGATTGGAAGGTGCAAATCTTCAAGACTAGACTTATGAAAAAGAACCCAAGTTGAAGGAATCGATTATGAGGAGACTTTCTCACCTGTTACCCTGTTGAAGTCTATCCGAATACTTCTGCACATTGCCTCATATTATGACTATGAGATTTGGCAAATGGACATCAAGGCTGCTTTTTTGATTGACAATTTTGAGGAGACCATTTATATGGAGCTGCCTTAGGGATTCATAACCCAAGGTCAAGAGCAAAAGGTTTGCAAGCTTAATCGGTCCATTTATGGATTGAAGCAAGTTTCTTGATCTTGGAATATAAGATTTGATACTGCGATTGATCAGAATGTCGATGAGCCTTGTGTTTACAAGAAAACCATCAACAGTTCAGTAGCTTTTCTTGTACTGTATGTAGACTATATCCTACTCATTGAGAATGATATAGATATGCTTATTGAAATTAAGAATTGGTTAGCGACCCAATTCCAAATGAAATATTTGGGAGAGACGCAGTTTGTTCTGGGCATTCAGGTCTTTAGATATCAAAAGAACAAAATGTTAGCCCTATCTCAGGCATTGTATATTGACAATATGCTTATCAAGTTTTCTATGCAAAACTCCAAGAGGGGTTTATTCCTTTTCAGGCATGGAGTTATTTTTTCTAAGAAACAGTGTCCTAAGACACCTCAAAAGGTTGAAAAAATGAGACGGATCCCCTCTGCGTCGGCTATTGGTAGTCTGATGTATGTGATGTTATGTACTAGACTTGACATCTGCTATGCAGTAAAGATAGTCAGTAGATATAAGTTTAATCTAGGATTTGATCACTTGACTGTTGTTAAGAATATCCTTAAGTATCTTCGGAGAACGAGGGACTACATACTTGTGTATAGTTCTAAGGATTTGATCCTTACAAGATACACGGACTCTGATTTTCAGATTGATTAGGATTTTAGGAAATCCACATCAAGATCAGTGTTCACTCTTAATGGAGGGGCAATAGTCTAGAGGAACACCAAACAGGGGTGCATTGCTGACTCCGCTATAGAGGCTGAGTACATAGGAGCTTGTAAAGCTGCTAAGAAAGTTGTATGACTCAAGAAGTTCTTGACAGATCTATAAATGGTTCTAGTCATGTCTAGGCCCATCACCCTTTATTGTGATAATAGAAGTATTGTGGCTAATTCTTGATAGCCTAGGAGTCATAAGCGCAGGAAGTACATTAAGCAGAAGTATCATCTCATTCGGAAGATTGTGCATCAAAGAGACGTGATCGTCACACAGATAGCTTCGAGGAACAAAATTGTTGATCCATTTACAAAGGCCCTCACGGCTAAGGTGTTTAAGGGTCATCTACAGAGTATGAGACTACGGGAAAGGCCACATCTAGTCTAGCAAGTGGGAGATTTGTACTAGGCGCGTATTATGCCCTAATTTACTGTTTTTTGTACTTTACATTAGTGTAACTTTTATGATGTACACACTACTAGTTTTAGGACAAATGGGAGATTGTTGGAGTTGATACCCTAAATCTCTTGGGTCTTGTAGTTTGTAATTGTAATGTACAAACGATTTATTTATTTAATAAAATATGAGATATTTTATTCAACATTTAGTAGCATTAACCCATAAAACCAATAAACTAACATCCAAAGTTATCTTCTATAGCTTAAACATGTATGTGGAGATATATAGGTGGATCATGTTTAAATGATAACCTAAATGGTCTGTAGTAGATGGATAAGGTTGGATACCTTATCTTGGTGACACTATGAATATGGCCCGCTTTGTAGATGTTACAATTGTTGTAAAGTACTACAAATGATCTGATCCCGATCGTTCATGTAAAGGCATGTGAGCGGGAATAATCTATGCAAAGGAGTTTATATAAGACCAGACCACGAATTGAATAGTCTCATTATATAACGTTGTTAATAATAAAGACTTACATTTCACCAGGATGACCATAAGTGACATGACTTGAATCCTGAGTGAGTTGTGAACTCCTACCTATGAAGGTGGTCCTTTGATTTGTATGGGTGAGAGTGGCTAGATCGTCGACTTAATTAGCCTACCATTTTGGGGCTTCGTCTAATTGGGGAGCCGAGAACACAACTACACAAGACGAAATTGACTTCTTCCCTATTTTTGGGGTAAATAGATAAATTAGTCACTTAAAGGCTGATTCTGGGACTTAAACAATATGGTGCCACACCCTCTCTTAGCCCGAGAGGGTTTTGTCATAGTTGGACTATGACTTATTGTTTATTAGAGGGATCAGTGGTACTTAAGGAGTTAGATGTAACTATAGGGACAAGACGATAATTTTGGCCCAACTGTAGTTACGAGCAATTTGTGAAGGTTCATCGCATTGTTGATTGGTTATATCCAATGGACACAAAAATATATCTATAGTGCAAAAAGTGCAGTTGTCAGTCTTTAGTGGAGTGACTGGAATTTAATGGATGTTGAATAATTTAATTAAAAAAGTTTAATTAATTATTCGAGTATCATTGGAGCTTAAATTTACAAGTCCATAAGGTCCCCTCTATAGCTCAACAGATATTATTGAGAATCATTTTTGGACTAATTTGAATTGTTCAAATTAATTTTATGAGTATACATAATTTTGTTGTTCTGTAAATTTTATTCTGTAAAAAATCAAAATTGGGATAATCCCATTTGCACATTTGAACTTCACCATTCTATCACTTACCCTCTTCTGGCCTGAGAGGGGTTCAGTTCTAGTTGGACTATGACTAATTGTTGATTAGAGGGATCAGTGGTACTTAAGGAGTTAGATCTAACTATAATGGTAAAACGATAATTTAACCTAGCTGTACTTACGAACATTTTGTGAAGGGTCAACAAGCTGTTGATTGGTTATATCTAATGGACATAGAAATATATCTATAGTGCGAAGAGTGGAGTTGTTAGTCTTTAGTGGAGTGACCGACAATTAATGAGTGTTGATTAATTTGATTAAAGAGTGTAATCAATTAATCTTGTACCATTGGAACTTTAATTTGTAGGTGCATAAGGTCTTCTTGTTAGCTCAATAAAGACTAATGAGAATCAAATTAATTTCAGTTTAATTTGAATTATTCAAATTAATTAAAAGAAATTAATTGTATAAGATATAATTAATATAATGTATATTGATACATTGTAAAGTATAATGTATGTTGATATATTATATAGTTTAATGAGAGAGATAAGTATTTGAATATGATTCAAATATTAACTATATGAATGAGATTCATATAAAAACTATATGTAAAATTAATGTGAATATGATTCATGTTAATTCTATATAGTTTTATGAGAGAAATAAATGTTCGAATATGATTCAAATGTTAATTATATGAATATAATTCATATAGAAACTTTATGTTAAAATTTATGTGAATATGATTCATATTAAATCAATATAGTTATATGAGAGAAATAGATATTTGTATATGATTCAAATATTAATTATATGTAATTCATATAAAAACTATAGGTCAAAATTTATATGAATATGATTCATATTAATACTATAGGTTTTATGAGAGATCATAAACTATAGGTTATATTATATGTGACATAATATAAACTATAGGTTATAGGTTATATGTGATATAATCTATACTTTAATATGCATATATATTAAAGTAGTTAATATATATTAAATTCAAAATTTGAATTTGAATTCAAATTAGTAACTCCCTTTAGGAGTTATTCTCTCAAATCAATTAAAATGAAAGTGAAGGTTTTTTGGGTAAGAAAGTGTATGTGAAAAATTAGTTTTCGCATATACCATTATCTTCTTCATTCTCTCTCTTTCTCAATGTGATTTCTGCTCTCTCAACCAAAATCTCCCTTCATAATTAGTCCAAACGAGCCCACGAAACACCATCTCAGTTCTCACCTTGAAAATAACGAGGAAGACAATTGTGGTGGTGTTCTCTTCCTTACTGCTATGTTTATGGTGGTGCCAAGTTTGGGAGATCAAAAGAAGCAGTATTCGTATTTGTGCTGTGGAGAGGAAGCAAGAAGATGGTGTTCTTCAAGGGTGTGTTTCTCTCAATCCCTTCAATTCTCTGTTAAATTTATGTTGAAAAGCATGCTTAGTTATTTTGTTTATCACATGTTTCTATCACTCTGTATTATTAATGTTCTATAAAACGAAATCAGGACACGACGGTAGTCATTACTTCCCCTTCGGGGATATTCAAAATCCCTTCAGTTCCATTTCTCCTTTTTTGATACACCATTTCTGTTAAGGTGTACTAGGTGTTGAGAGTTGGAATGTGATTCCATGTTCTATCATATAGTCTTGGAATCTCAAGTCTGTATATTCTCCGACTCGATCAAATTGAAATGCCTTCATTAGTTTTCCTAATAAATTTTTAACTTCAATCTTATACTCTTTGAACTTTTCAGGGGCTTCAAACTTGTGTTGCATTAGGTAAAGATGCCCAAGTCTTGAATAATCATCTAAAAACGAAATGAAATATTTAAAATCTTCTCTTACTTGAACATTTATCGGACCACAGAAATCTGAATGTACAAGTTCTAAAGGTTTTTTCACTCTATAACATTTTCCAGTAAAGGTCTTTTAGTCATCTTACCTTCAAGGCATGACTCACATATTGGTAATAAATTTTCTTCTAACTCATTTAAAAGTCCATTCTTTACCAATTTTCCAATCCTATCAAGATTTCTGTAAGCTAGTCGTAGGTGTCATAGGTAGACATTGTCTTTAGGAGAAAAATTATAGTAGTAGATGAAAAAGGTCTTTTTATAGCTTTTCAATATAGCCTTTTGAATATAAGCTATAGAAACCTAAAAATCTAAAAACGATGCACGTACACATGAAAAGATGGTGAGAGGAAAAATATATTTTGTGCTGAAAAAGCATGGAGTTTCCCTCTCTTCTCTTTTTCCCTCTTCTCTCTTTTTCTGTAAACACTGAAACCAGTAAAAGTTATCCCTCCTCTCTCCTTCTTCTCCTTCCAAAAGTCCTCTCACAAAAATTGTCGACACTCAGATTTCTTTTTTCCCTCATTCCCTTCTTTTTCCTCAACACCCATGTTTCTGTTTTTAATTAGCCACATAAATTTAACTCGACAATCAAATTAGGGCTTCCAAACAAAGATAAAATTGAAATTGATCTTTCCTCAACACCCATGTCTCTCCTTTCTGAAGCTACCATCCAAACTCTCTAGAGAGACTATGTGATTTTCTTTTTGATATTGCTCAGAAAGGCTCAACAGTGCTTAAAATGGTTCGATGGTGCTTGAAAACGCATTTAACACCCATAAGAATGTATTCTTCTTCTTTCTAACAAAAGTATGAAAGGTGTGTTGTTTGATCTTGTACGATGTGTAACTTCTGGACATATTGTTTGGTTTTTTCCCTAAATTATTGAAAAGCATTCTGAGATATAAAACTGGTTTAGATTTATGTGCATGAATTGTGATGGTTTTAAAATTTTTTCTTCTTTTTACTTTCTTTAATAAATAATAAATGGTTTTGACCAAGCTTTTTTTTCTTGGTTGGTTCGTGTACATAGATGTTCTAGTTGGGGAATGAGATATTGGCATCTAGATTTGGGTTTAAGATGAGAAGAGATATTGCATGCCGATTGTTTTTTAAATTTATTGAAGAATTTTGGCGATGCTTGGTTTGTGAAAGAAATATGTAGGTTCTGCTTGTGAGGTGTTTCAGTAACTTTAAAGAAAATAGTAGACAATGCTTTGAAAATCTTCTATCATCCTTTTCGAATAGTATTTATTTTACTAAATACTTTAAATAAAAAGAGATTAAACTTTCAAACATTATTTTTCATGTCTCTTTGAGTAGACCTACTTTCTTCTTGTCTTCCCTTCTCCCCCTTCTCTATATCTTTTCATTTCTTTAACTTGTCCACTTTTCGTTTTTTGATGAACTGTTTTGAGTTTAGTATTTTTATTCCTTGAAAAATTAGTACATCTAATAGTGTTTGTGCAATTTGAGGTTGAAACTCAGTGTGATGTTGAGTGTGACGTTAAGAATATTGGAGAATGATAAAATGAAAAATGTATAAGAGTTTGCTTTTTGTTCTTGGTTCTGGAATCAATAGAAAATGACTATATGCTTGTTCCTTGTGTATATAGAGTGGAAGTGACAAATTGAATTATCGAAATTGATTAAGCTTAATCTTGGTTTGTAGTGTACAATGCAATTTTTCAGTAGTGATTATGCTAATGAAATAAGGGATTTAGATTGATGTCTTTAAGGTCAATTTCAAAGATGAAAGATGAAATGGAAATAACATAGTTGAGATGTAAAAGAATGTTAAAATTGAATCTATCGATATAACATTGTATCATAAAAGTGGAATAATAATAAGCTATCTCACTAACGGATAGAGTTGTATGAAATAGACTGAGGTTAGTTTGAGATACATGATAGAGTTTGGTTTGAAGCCCACTACCAAGAATTTGCTCATTTCTGCTCAGTTTCTTCACAAGGAGCTTTCAGTTCGGATTGAAAATCTTCATTATGGCCTCTCTGTGAAACCTGCTGTTTTGAAGGTCTTTTTCTTTATATCTGCTTTGCATTTTATTGAATTGGTTGTGGGTTGTTTTTGAATTGTCAAATTTTGTAGGTGAATATTTTTACTAATTATCAATGGCTTGCTTTTATTTACATGTTCTTGTTGAAATTTATGTTTATATGTAGTCCATGTTATTCTTTCTTCCTTGCTAATTATTATTTTCTTGCATAAATTAGCATGAAAGAGATAAACTTAAAGCTTGATCTTTTAATCGTTGCTTTGATTTAATTTTCTAATTTCCATGTTTGTTGCTTATTTGATTGTTGATTTGGCTTTTTATTTAACTAATGACAATGCAACGGTTTAACAAATTTTCCATAGTAATATTTATCATATTAGTCAATGTACTTGTCTTGTTTCTATAAATTTGGTCATTCAATAGTGCTCCCACCAAACATCTAATATTTTTAAGTTTAGAGTTTAAATAAATTATTTTTCTACCATAACCGTTAACTTGAAAATATCCTTATGTCTGGTGAGATAGATGAAGAGTTGATCTTAACCAGATAAGCCAAAAACTTAGAAGATCTCATACTCAAAGAGGGACCAAAGACGGTAAAAAACTTGAACACAGTACTTTGAATTCATGTATGACATGATACCATAATTGAATCTTTATCTCATGTGTTCGATTTTTCACTTTAGATTATTGCATTCATAGTACATGTTTATTTTTCTTTAATTTACATTTTTGCATGTGGGTATGTTTCTCAATTTTCCTTTTCAATTTTCTTGTATCATTAAATATTCGAATCTATATAATGACTTCTCTATCAATACAAAGTCAATGAGTTGCGTATCGATGGTTTTATTCTTGTCTCTGATGGTGAGAATCATAATTCTTTATGCTATAAATCATTTATTCTTATGCTTCATATTCAAATGGAACTAGAGATATTTTTGTAAGTAGCACTCCAAAGATCTTGTGATTTTTAAAGAATGATTTGTATATGGACCTGTAGTAATTGATTTGAACTTTAAAGATTATTGTCATGGATTATTTTGATTACAAATGTGATTTCCAAGTTTATTTACTTGAAAATGAAGTATTAATTGTAGGTGAATCCTTGCACTAATCCATCTTCCTTTTTTTTTCCAGTATTATTTTCTTGTGATTGGTTTGATATAGCTTCTAAACTGTATTAGTTTCTTTTCTTACTCTGTTTGTAGAAATGATCGTCTTGATTCAAATCTTCCTACACTTTTTTATGCTTATTGTATTTGTGTCCTTATTTCATTGTACTTTTCTATTCATTGTCATGATCTTGGGAACTTAATATGATTGATTGATTGATCTAATTCAACAGTGATATGATTATGCTTTTGCAAGAACTTTGATCCATTCAAGTACTTATGAGTTAGTTTTGTTCTATGTTGTAGCTTTTTATTGAATGCTAGAATGAAGGAGATTATCAATTTATGCCCGGTCTTCCATTTAGATAAATCTTAATGGAAACTATTTTTCAATTTTGCATTCCCACTCCACTTATGTTCCTAATCTTTAGTGTGCCTTTTTCTGGATGGTGCAGAGGCACGAAGAACTATTGTAATTGATGGATAAAGCATACTTGTTGATGGGTCCCTGCACTAATCTATCTTCTTCTTTTCTGGATTATTCTCTTGTAATTAATTTGAACAAGTTTTTCTTTTTACATCTTACGAGAAAATAAGTGTTTGAAAGAGATGAAGAAAAAAGGAAAAAAGAAAATCCAAGAAAAATGTGGTAAATAGTTTCTAATAGTCGGACACATTTACTTTATTTGGTCTGTAAGCAATGTAACCTAGTTATTAGGCCAAAGGGATTCAAATAATATATTTGCTTAAGTACACTTGTATGGAAAGACTTTACTAAAGTTAGAATATGGGATCTACTTAGTTTGTTTATTGGTTTGCTTAGTTTGATTGTTGATTTGTTTACAAACCTATCATATTATCAATATGTATTTGGAAGAAGCCTTGCTATGTTAAATTTTTTTTTTTTTACGAATATTATCATGTCAAATCTTAAAATAATTCTAGTTTGGACTTTGTCTATGTAGGGCAAAGAAAAGACTTTTTTTTGGGTGCATTCAGATACATTTGTAAATATAAGGCTTGTATTTTGTACATTTTGGATATGTAGGAGTTTTCTTGTTTGTGTTCTGAATTTTTTTATATATATACTAACTATAAAATGTTTTTTTTATTCTATATAGAATAGTAAGACATGTGATCTCACATCATGAAGTCAACCAGGTAAATTTGTCCACTGATTATTTACATATCTTGGAGTATTGTTGGATATAGATGTTGATCACTAAAACATGATTTTGAATGTGATTATATTAGGTTATGGCTTAATATGTTTGATTGGATATGTTGAAGTTATTATTGGTGTTTATTGGGCTCAAGGCATCTATAATCTTATGAAAGTAGGTTGATATCCTTATTCTATGTAGTTTATATGAAATGCGCGTTCTTTTTCATATGTCATAATCAAAATCAAGAAAAGCCCATATTTACTAGTTGTTAGGAAGAAACAACGCTTTAGAGATACTAAGTTTGGGTGACCAATCAAACATATTAAGTTGCAAAACCTTCTTTTTGGCACAATTCATCTCGTTGACAATTGAGATTTAGATGGTTATTTATAGATTTAGGTTGTGATTGTGTTTAGGAACGATAAAGCTTTCCTAGTCCTAAGTTTTTTTAGTCTAGTTACTATTGTGCATATTGGACTTGAGAAATTTGATACACAATTACAAGTTTGTGAAAGCATGATGTACTTAATTGGAAAAACATTGATACACAATTACAATTTATTTTTCATAATGTATTTTGTTGCTATGGATAGGTTCTTTGTTTCTCTCATCTTGATTTTCTTCTATCAATATAAGACTCTTATTAGAATTCATTGGTTTCATAGATATGGTTATGGCTAGTGTCTTTTATTGTATTCCGAATTAAACATAGAATTTTTAATATTGATTTTTTTTTTGTTATCTTAATATTTGTATATTTTTCTTGACCTTCTAATAAAGTTTTAATCTGTACATATATCTATTAATTTTATTTTTTTATCTCAAGACATTTTTGTAATTCTTATTACTTAATAACTTTTTGTAGGTTGATAAGCGACTATCGATAATGCATGCAATATCTAGAACACAAATACAATTAAGTTGGAGTTATTTGGATTCTTTTGTATCAACATATTTTGTAATTTATAGAATTTATGTTTTGTTTCATCTTCAAATGTATGATACTCATTGATATATCTTTCTTCTTTTTTTTTTCTTGACAATATGAATCTTGTATGAATGCTTATTTTGATTATGTGAATTATAAATATTTTTTTATTTCACTTTTAATGTATAACAATGTATAAAACACAATAATAGCAATAGGAACATAACTGATAAGTTATAAAAAAAATCCTAAAAAAACCTATGGAAAGATTTTTTTTCTCAAACAAAGGCTTATTTTAGCTTTCATTAAACAAATAGTTATAGCGACAAATAAATGCAATAATAGACAAACAATAACCTCATATTTTGAGTATAAAAGTATTTTTATAGCTTTTTTAAAATGCTATATTACATTTTACAAAAATCAAATATCGTTTGCAAAATGCTGTAAAAAAATCAAGTATTTCATAGCATGTTACGAAATGCTATAAAAAGATTGGGCTTTTTATAGTATTTTAAAAACGCTATAAAAAGCCTCATACTTTTAATAGCTTGGGCTGTCACAACTTTGTAGAAAATGCTATAAAAGACTTATTATAGCATTTTTTCGAAACTATCGTTGGCCTTTTTTCTTGTAGTGTAGTCATTTCCGTTTTGAATAATTCACCATTGAGAAACATTTTTCATGCTAACAGTCTTAGCACATATAAATTATCTTCTAAAGTTGTTGAACAAATCTCAACACTATTTTTGAAAAAAAAAACGATTTAATTACAAAAAAGAAATTGAATACATCTATTCCATAAGACATGCAACTGAAACCAAGTTTCTTTTGATATCAGAAACTATAAGTACATTATTTAATAATAAAAAAAGATTTTTAGAAAGATAATTTCATGCTCCCCACAGCAACAATTGAGACGACTTCTCATGTTTCGACCTTCATAGTCATCTCGCCAGCTTTCAACTGTCTCCTGAAACTAATTCTCTGTAAATAAGAACAAATGTGGTTAGTAGTTCCTGAATCAATTATCGAGGCAGAACTATCATTCTCCCCCAAACAAGTTTCTAAGACAAACAAATCATATTTACCTTCTTTGGCTTTCTTCTTTTCAGCCAAGTACTTCGGGCAGTTCTTCTTCCAGTGTCTGTCTACATTGCAATGGAAACCCCTTTGCATGCTTGGCTTTCTTTCCCTTTTGGGTAGGGCAACTTTATTCTCCTTTCCACCACTTTTCTTCTTTCACTTCTTTGAATGAGAAGAAGAAGGTCCAGGTTTAGTCCCAGAAGTCGAACCTCTATGAAAGCTCCTAGAAGAGCTGACAACATTTGCTTCCTCATGTTGTCCTTTTACTTTTATCAAAGACTCGTAGGTTTACAGTTCATTGAGAAGGATGGTCAAGTTGTAGTCTAGCTTGTTTATAACAAAATTACAACAAAATTGGATGAAACTCTTTGGAAGAGTTCTTAGAATAAATTTTACCTAGTTGGCTTGTCATTAATAACCGACTCGTTTATCTCAACCACGCTGAAGTAGATCATCATATCGATAACATGTTCTCTGATAGAGGTCTCTCCTTGTATCCAAGCATTAAAGATGAATTTCAGGGCATCGTGTTTGACTTGTATGGATGGTTGTCCAAACATATCAAGCAACAATTCCATGATCTCTCTAGCAGAAGCCATGTTCTCGTGCTTCTTGACTAGAACTTCAGATGAGCTGGCCAAGAGATACGCACGAACCTTTTCATTAATCTTAATCCATCTTTCATATGCCCCCACAAACATTTTGTGTGGCATTAAGGGCGGTTATTTGAGGACATTCCTCAACTAAGATGAATTTCAGGTTGTCAAATACCAACACAATATTAATTGTGTTTTTTTAAGTTGTGTAATTATCGCCAGTAAGTTTGTCAGCATAAAGCAGGTTAATTACAATACTAGTCATTTTTGCTGAAATAAAAAAAAAATAATCTAAAGTTTAAAAACTGTGTATTTCTTTAGAACCAATCTAGTTTAGCAAGCATAATAATGAAAACTCTTAAACTCATATTATTTTACAATGACACTTCAGTGATTTAGAATTAAGTCACTGAATGGTAGTCTATTATCTTTTCACTGAATTGAGACACTCTCAAATAAACAATACTTCAGAATAACTTTTATTCCTACAATGTTTAGTCACCATTATTTTAGTCAAGAAAATATTAACCTATTTAATAATTCTTGTGAGTGTAACTCTCCATTTTAGTTCCCAGAGTTCCGCCCCAATAAGTCAACTGAAGGAAAAAATCATATTGGTGCAAAAACTAAGGTGATCCTATCCATTACTAGAGTTTTACCCTGATATTGACTCCATACAAATACCTTCTAAAAGGAGGATGCACCAAGAGCACCACGAGGATGAGTATGAAATCTCACTTTGCAAACTAATGAAGGAGACCATAGGAATATTCATACATATAATTCTCCCACTAACTATAAATACTCTCTCCATTCACCTTGGTACTGACTCATAAAAAAACCTTCCAAAGGGAGAATGCGCCCAGGGCACTACGAGGCCGAGTATGTATCTCATGGTGTGAAATTTTAACAAAGAACATGAGAGTAAATGTATATTAAGTATACTTTTCATCCAACCGAGTATTTTACAAATTAGGTTTCATTACTTAGTTAAACTTAGGTAAGTCGTTTATCTAAGTGATATTTAAGTTTGCTCAATATAACGCTTATATAGGATAATTTAAGATGATGTTTTATTCACGAAATGCTTTAATGAATTAATGAATTATTGCATGCTTATAAAATCTTGACTAATTCACCTTCCAAGTCGGTTCCCAAGTAGGGTGTTCCGCTTCCGTCAACTTAAATACCCCAATCTTAAACAAAACCTTCCTTAGACAAAGGTCCCTTATGGTCAATATTTTATAAATTTAATACTTTATTAACTAATTTTAATCCTATTAAAACAAGTAAAAGATTTTCCTATTTCTAATCTTATTAGAAACATTTTAGCATAAGGTTTTCTTTTTCAAATTTTAAACCTTTTAAAACATCAATTAAAACCATATATTTACATGCAACTCTTTATTATAGATTTTAGTTTCTATGTTATAACTTTTATATCAAAGAAATTAAAATCTATAACATGCATCTTTTATTTTCATTAATTAACGTAATATTACTATATATGAAATTAATGAAAAATAAACGATATAGTATACAAACTTTAATCACACATTAAACTATATAATATAGCAATTATATTATAACATGCGTACTATTTAACATACATCATATATATCATATATAAAACATACATCATATATATCATATATAAAATATGCATGATCATGAAATTTCATCAAGTAATATAACTCTTATATTAAACTAATGAAATATTAAAACATGCTATCATATTATATAACAATTACATAATAATATGATGCATGAACATGTTTAATCCTTTGGTAGGATTTTAAACTATATGGCATACAATATGCAATTGCATGAATGCACAAACGAAAAAACGTTGGAGTATTGCGATACTGTAGAAAGGTGTTGCAACGTTGGTCATCATCTATTGTATCATAGTGCTATGCTTCACACAGCGTTGCAACGTTCTGGCTTAAGCATCGCAACGCTATTGTCGAGCGTTGCAACGTTGGACTTTCTGTGTCGCAGCGTAAAGCTTCGCATTCAACATTGTGCCTTACGTTCCAACACATAATACAAGTCTCTGCTTTGATCTTTTGTCCATTTTGCACCAAACTTGATCTCCATCTTCAGCAACTCTTGCCAAAATCAAAGACGTGGACTTACAGACTCAATAATAGAATATAAATGCCCAAAACACCGGGCCCTTACATCGATCATATCATTGAAATTAATTCTGAAACTAAGTGCCAATCTTGCAAACCAATCTTATACATCAAAGTTTATAAAAAGCCCATCTTACCATTTTGTAAAATTCAGAACAACAAATCAAGGCAAAATCTAGCTCTAGTACCAATTGATGGAATAGAATTCCTTGAGTAGAAGCATTTGATAGCTATTTGCCTTAAACTTGTTATATGAATTTTAAATAGAACAATAATAAAGCTGTAGAATTAAACATGATTGTAAGGATTTCAAAGGGAAAAAAAAATTATCTTTGAAGATTAGTCTTCAATGTCTTCACCCAATTAGAATTGATGTTTCACAACGCTGCATGAACAAAGTTCACGAGCAGGACACCACCAAAAGAGATCTCTCTGCTATTCTCTTGGACAAGGAAGAGTTTGTGAGAACTCTTGCTTCTTTTCCTGTTGGAGGTTGAGATAATTTCTGGAGAATTAAAGGTGATTTTTTTTTTTTTAAAGTAAAGAACAACCTCTCTCATTGATATCTTATATCAATTTAACATGAGGGGAGTTGGTAACTTCCCTCCCACTCATCACTCCCTTGCATTGTGGAATTATTTTTAATAATAATAAATAATAAATATATAATATATTTATTAATTAAATATTAGTTAAAAATAACATATTTAATTAATTAGATTATTAATTTAATTTAATTTAATTAATTTATTAAATATCACATACTTAATTTAATGTATATATTTTAATATGAATCATATTCTAATATGTATGTTCTCTCTCAACCTATAGTTTTAATATGAATCTAATTCATATTAACTTAATAGTCGAATATTATTCAAATATTAATACTCTCATATTATAAAATTTAAATTTAAATCTAGTCTAAATTAACTTTATATTATAATGTATCGTATACATTATTCTAATTATATCATATACAATTAATTCCCTGGATTAATTTGAA
The DNA here is from genome assembly GCF_009727055.1 of Benincasa hispida. Lineage (NCBI taxonomy): Eukaryota > Viridiplantae > Streptophyta > Magnoliopsida > Cucurbitales > Cucurbitaceae > Benincasa > Benincasa hispida. Next base: position 3,111,927 of record NC_052352.1, on the reverse strand, counting down.
CATTTCAAATTCTTTCATTACTTAATATCCTTATTTAACCCGCTGTGAGTTAGTAGAGAGACCTAACAGACCTAAGGTTATAAGTTCCAATGACTCGAAATTAATTAATTAAACTATTTAATTAAAATAAACAATCTTCATTAGCTATAGAGCATTCTACTAAAGTCTCATAGTTGTGTAAGATCGATATGACGACTAATGTAAATATTTGTTTACTAAGTGTGGGCCCAATAAACAAATTAACAAACTTTTTGCTAATAATTAATTTAAACAATAAATTCATGTAAATAAATTCAATTCAAAATAATCAAAAAGTTAATAGTACTACTTTAAGCACTCAATTTGATTTTGAGAGAATAATAATGGAGGCTTTGAGTTATGGAGGATTGAAAAATAATGTAAAATTGTTGTATTAATTTGGAGGAGAAGATGAGTTTAAATATAGAAGGAGGATGGTAAAATCTAAATTTTAATTTGGGTCATTGAATGTTGGTAAAAGAAAATTGAATGATGGGGATTTAAATTCAACTAACCGTTGACACAAACAAAAATAATATAATAATATACATCTTTTAAAATCATTTTTTTTAAAACCCAACAAAAAGCAAATGTCCACCATGTGTCCAAAACTAGTAGTAAGACACAAATATAAAATAATATTAAATTCATTTTCTTTTAAAACCAATCCAAAAATCAAAAGTTCACAATGTATCACTTCTCCATTGCTCCAAGTGGCACATTTTAATTGGTCCATTTTGATAAAAAAAAGTTATGTCACGTCATTAGCTCGAGAATTTTTCATTAAGCTTGTTTCGGTCATTTTTTTTTCGTTTGAGGTCCGATTTAGGTGATTCAAATTGCATTGGAACCAATGTTCCGAGCTCTTCATAATGCACACTTCAAAACAATCAAATTATTAATAAATAAAAGCAGGTTTGTTATCATCAAAATATTAATTAATTAATTATTTAATTAATTAATTAATTCAAATTAATTAATCTGACATTAAGGGTAAAAAAGCCAACAAACTGCACTTCTATGAGTTGTAGTTTATTTATGTGCCCATTGAATTAACCATATTTTGTAAGTCAACCATTCACAAATTGTTCGTAATTACAACTGGGTCAAATTACCGTTTTACCCATGTAGTTACTTCTTGTACCTTAAGTACCACTAATCTTCTAATGAATAATTTTGTTTATGGTCTAAACATAAATAAAGTCCCTTTCGGGTTAGTGAGAGGGTAAGGCCTCATTGTTCAATATTGGAGTCAACACTTAATGGAACTATCTATCTACTTTTTCTAAAGTTGAAAAGAAGCAAATTCCATCTTATTGAGCTGTGTTCCCAACTCCTCAGTCGGTATCGCTCCCATAATGATAGACATATTGAGTCGGTAACTAAAGTCGCTCTCACCCATACAAATCAAAGAACGATCCTTATGAGCAAGAGTTCACAACTCACTCAAAATTATGATAGACTTTCATAGTTATCGTTTAAAATATAAATCTCCTCAATTAACGATGTTATAAAGAAAGATATGATATTTCGTGTCCTGATCTTATATAGATTTACTATACAGGTTACTCCTACTTGCATGTCATCACATGAATGATTTAGATCAAATCATTTGTAACACTTACAACTATTGTTACATTTATAAAGTGGGTCGTATCTATAATATTATTAGGATAAGGTATCCAATCTTATTCATATACTATAGACCTTTCAGGCTATTTCTTGAACACGATCCAGTTGTACGTCAACTACAAACTGTTCAAATTACATTAAATAACCGTGGATCTTAGTTTATTGGATTTTGAATTATGCAAATAATAGAATATTTTATTTATTAAATAAACACTTTGTTTATTTATTAAAAATTTGTTTACATATACACAGACTACGAGATTTAGGACATCTCTACTCAAGAGGATGATTGGTCTGTTATGATAGGCATTGAGTCCAATGACATATAGGGTTGAGCTTCAAGCTCATGTTCTTGCTGCAAAAGAATGATGTAATGATGAGAAGCACTACCTGGGTGCATTAACGAACATGTTCTTAAGAATCTTGGTGAAGGTAGCAAAAAAACCTAGTAAGATAAGAATCACCAATGTGGGAGAAACTTTTCTTATCAGCACATGTTTGTTGAACTATGGATAACGAGTGCTTCTATTGTTCTTCAAAAAATGAAACTAGCAATAACAATTGATTTCGATCGCCTCTTATTTGGAATGAAAAGGCAAAGGGGATACTTCATATTCCAAAAATAAGTAAGAGCCAGGAGTTTAGTAGGATGAGAAAAAAGAACATACCCCAAGTAAAAGGTTCATCTAGTCAGAACCCAGAAAATTAACCAGAGAAGGAAGGAAGAAGATGATGACGAAGGCTTAATGAATTAATTCCTCTTCTTGCTATTTTAGTATATATGAACTTTTCCACTAATTACACTGCATAGAGGGATACCCTTTTTATACACACAAGAGCTTTAATATGGACAAAAGAATAAATAATCGAATCTTTCCTTTTTGCAGGGTGAAGGACGACCGTTGCAACCAAAATCTATTAAGGAGAGAGAGCGGCCACGATGGTAGTGAACTCAACGTCCTTGTGGCGCCTCGTCGTCTGCTGAGTAGGTTGTTTATCCTTGTCATCCCCTCTCAAGCGAGAGGGTAAGTCAGTTAGCCCGAGCTTGCTTCGAAGATAGTAAAACCGTTCGTAGGGAAGAGCCTTGGTTAGGTAGTTAGCCAGTTGCTCAGTGGAAGGAACGTACCGAACATTAGCTGACCCTGAAGAACTAGATCCCGAACAATGTGCACATCGATTTCGATGGGCTTTGTTCGTGCGTGAAAAACTGGATTGGCGGCTAAAGCTCCGAAGCCCATGTTGTCACACCAAAGTACAGGAACACCAGTCGGGGAGAAGCTAATTTCAGAGAGCAAATTGCGCACCCAGGTGATTTCTGCAGCGGTGTGAGCAAGGGCTCTGTACTTTGACTCGGTGCTCGATCTGGCCACAATCAGTTGCTTTTTGGAAGACCAAGAAATGAGAGTAAAGCTAAGATATATACAGTAAGCAACAGTCGATTTCCTGTCATCAAGACTAGAAGCCCAGTCGGTATCCGAGTAGGCAGTGATGTTGAAATTGGAGTCGGGTTTGATGGTGAGCCCATGATCAAGAGTGCCGACTAGATACTGAAGTACATGTTTAACCGCCGAGCAGTGTACATCGGTAGGAGCTTTAAGGAATTGGCTGAGTTTGTTGACAATGAAGGCTATGTCTGGTCTGGTGTTGGTTAGATACTGAAGGGCACCAACTGTGCTTCAGTAGGTAAATGGATCAAATAGAGGAGTACCAGTGCTTAAGGAGAGCAGAGCACCGGGGACGGCTGAAGTTGGACACGGTTTAATATTCTAAAGATTGAGTTTGGATAAGAGCTTGGTGATGTATTGAGCTTGATTGAGGTGAAGGCCAAAAGGTATGTAGTTGATTTGAACACCAAGAAAGTGATTGAGTTGGCCAAGATCTTTAAGCGAGAACTAGTCATTGAATGTGGAAACAAGGTGATTCAAGTGGATTGTATCACTACCAGTGATTATTAGATCGTCGACATACACCAGTAATATAGTAATAGTGATGGGGGTGGGCATGTAGAAGAGGGAGGTGTCAAGAGTGCTCAATTTGAATCTCGATCGGCGAAGTCTTTAGTTCATCGTTCTAAGCCCGTGGAGCCTGCTTGAGACCATAAATTGCTCTGATAAGCTTGCATATATAGTGTGGGTAGGATTTGTTTTTAAAGCTAGGGGGCTGGGTCATGTACACTGTCTCCTTCAACATGCTGTTCAGGAAGGCATTATTGAAATCAATTTGGCGAAGGAGCCATTTATTCGACACTGCTAAAGTAAGAACAATTCTGACGGTGGATGCCTTGACGACTGGGCTGAAGGTATTGAAGTAGTCGAGGTCAGAGTGTTGGTGGAAGCCTTTGGCAACAAGGCAGGCCTTGTGCCTCTGAATTGATCCATGGGCATCACGTTTTAGGCGGTAAACCCATTTGCAGCCAACGACATTGTGAGTAGAATTAGGTGGCACTAATGTCCATGTGTTGGTGCAGTGTAGGGCATCAAGTTCATCAACCATTGCAACTCGCCACTGTGGAATGGCAAGGGCATGGGAGACAGTTGTGGGTTCAAGTTGAGAGAGATCGGTGTTGAGTTCAGCAACCCAGGCTTTTGGTTTAAAGACACCAGCCTTGCCTCTGGTAATCATAGGGTGAGTATTGATGAGAGGGCGGGCTGTGGTGGTTAGAGGTTGCGGGGGTGAGGGTAGTGGTGAATGTGTCTAGGAAGACAGGGGAGTAGGATTAAGAGGCGGAGACAAGTGCAAGGGAGGTAGTGTTGGAGTAGAGGTATATGGGGAAGAGAAGGGTAAATGAGGTGAATTTAAGCTTGAACGTAATGATGAAGTGATTGGATTTGGGTCAGACATAGTTTGGACTGGTAGGAACTAGTCTTGAAAGTTAATAGCGGGTGAATGTTGGACCCAGGGATATGAGGGCAGGTGATTAACAGTAATTGAAGGTTGGAAGTGGGAGGATTGAGGCTGGGGGAACCAGGTTGTGATTGGTGGAGCTGGAGATGAGGAGGCTTGGATTGGAGTGGATCTGAAGCCTGTTTGAAATGGAAAGTCATCTTTATTGAATTGGACATAGCGAGATATGATCACTTTGCCATCATCGGTTAAGCAGCGGTACCCTTTATGTATAAGTGATGGTCCAAAGTAAACACACTTTCTGCTGTGGAAGGCAAACTTGTGAGCCTGATAAAGTTTTAAGTTTAGATAACATGCACAGCCAAAGACTCAAACAAAGGAAAAGTCTATCATGTTGTGAAGAAAAGCTTCCATGGGACTTTTGTCCTAAAGAACAGAGGAAAGAAAAGAGTTAATTAGCATATTAGCAGTTTGGAATGCATACCACTATAGATGCAGGGGCATTTTGGCTTGTGCGAGGAATGTGAGAACCGTTTCAACAATGTGTCAGTATTTACACTCGGCACGACCGTTTTGAGCCGAGGTGTATGGGCAAGAGACTCTGACTTGAATACCCAGACGTTCACAGATATAGGCAACTTCTTTGAATTTTCCACCTCCATCCATTTGTAGTACTCAAAGTGTTTTGTTAAACTGAGTAAGGACAAAGGCTTGAAAATGCTGAAAGGCAGAGGCTGTATCACTTTTCTGTTTAAACAGATATAACCAAGTGAACCTACTGAAGTCATCGATGAACAACACATAGTAATGAAAGCCATCAGCTGATGGCATTGGAGCAGGCCCCCAAAGGTCTATATGCACTAAATCAAAAGGTGTTTGTGCATGAGATGAAGAAGTAGAGAAAGACAGATTGTGGGACTTTCCAAACTGATAAGCTTCACAAAAGAAATTCTCATTATCAGAAAGTTTCAAATTACATCCACTAATTAGTTTTGCCAATATTTTAGAGGATGGATGTTCAAGCCGCCGGTGTAAGAGCAGTTTGGAGGTGGTTGTGCCAGTTGTAAGTACAGACAGAGAAGATGACAGAGAGGACTGAGCAGTCGAGCTAGCACCCGGTGACCTTGATCTGGTGAGTGCATTATTTATCAATGGGCTGACAGTATCCAACTGATAAAGTCCATCCTTAAGCTTGCCTTTCAATAGTGCCACCCCCGATTCCTTGTCCTTAACAACACAAAAATCCGCATGAAATTCAACAAGGATGTTATTGTCTTTAGCTAGTTTAGAAACACTAACCAAGTTTTTAGCTATTTTAGGAACATAGAGTATATTAAGGAGAGAAAGAACACCAAAGTTAGTGAGTAGGTTTGAGTTCCCATATTGGGATATGGTGAGTGGAGTACCATTGCCAACAATGACTTTATCAGTACTTGTGTAAGTGGAAGGTGAATGAAGGAAGGTGGGGTTACTTGTTACATGAGTCAAAGCTCCACTGTCAACGTACCAATTAGGATCTGCAATGGTTTCAGGGGAGGCAATGGCTGAGTGGGTAAACAACGCTGAGTTGTTCTATTCTTGATTTCTGGTAGGTGGAAGTTGGATGGACTCAGCCCGAGTGTGTGTTTGTCAGGGATTATTGAATTCTTTGTTGTAACAGAAAAAGCATATGTCAGTAGTGTGGCCAAGTTTCCCGCAGGTTTGACATGTTGGTCTGCTTGTCAAGGCATTGTTCCAGCGGCCTCTTCCTCTGTTTCGGCCTCCCTCTCCCCTGAAGTTTGAAGGCTAAGAGTTTCCATGAGGGTTGCGGTGGGTGTTTGTAGATGTGTGGGGGCTGTTTTGCACAACATTCACAGAGGCTGGATTGAGAGAGGGGGAGATATTAGACATTCCAATGATCCCGGTCTTGATTACAAGTGGATACTCAAGCCGTTTTTCATACGAATGGAGGTCCGATTGTAAGTCAGACCATCGAGCTATTCCTTTACTTTGGACTGCTACTGCCACGAGGTTGTATTCTTCGTCAAGCCCAGATAGCACCTGCGAAACAAGATCAAGTGGAGAGACCGGAGAACCTGCAAGAGCAAGGTCATCAGCATACCGTTTCATCAAGGTCAAGTACTCACTCATTTTTAGAGCCCCTTTGCGAGTTTGTTGAAATAGCCTTTTGAGGTAATCCATTTTTCCCTTGACTGTATTCCGACTAGTTCTTGGACTGCTTCCCACAGGTCTTTGGCGGTTTGAAAACCCATGACCTGAGTTGCTATTTCTTGAGTCATTGAGTTATAGAGCCACCCTAGCAAAAGCTGGTCGACGACAATCCACGCATCATAGGCCGGGTTTGGTTGTAGCTCAATTTCAGACATCACTCTTGCAGCTGGATCGATGCTTGAGCTTTCGCCGGAGTGTTCATTGATTTGCTTGGTGATGAATCGATTGGGACAGAGATTTTCCCCTGTTAGGTATCCCTCTAGTCGATAACTTCTGAGGATAGGCCAGGCAAGATTTTTCCATAGCAGAAAGTTCGATCTATCCATTTTAATGGATGTCACTTGATTCAACAATTGGTTGAGAGGAGGTCCTGTGATGTTGCCATTGTTGACAGCTCCAGGAAGTGTGGCAGAAAGGACAGCAGGCGTATTCACCATATTTTTTGTGTTTACCGTAGCTCTGATACCAACTCAGAACCCAGAAAATTAACCAGAGGAGGACGGAAGACGATGATGACGAAGGCTTAATGAATTAATTCCTCTTCTTGCTATTTAGTATATATGAATTTTTCCACTAATTACACTATACAGAGGGATACCCTTTTTATACACACAAGAGCTCTAATATGGACAAAAGAATAAATAATCAGATCTTTCCTTTTTGCAGGGTGAAGGACGACCGTTGCAACCAAAATCTGTTAAGGAAAGAGAGCGGCCATGGTGGCAATGAGCTTAGCGTCCTTGTGGCGCCTCGTCATCTGCTGAGTAGGTTGTTTATCCTTGTCACATCTGAGACTAAGGAAGCCAAGTTCTAGGATGGATAAGCCAGTCGCCACTAGCAAGGAACCAATTTGGTTACCAATTCTTGGTAGGTGATGAAGTCTTTAAGATGGCCTTAAGTTGATGGCAAGGGCTGATGTAATGAGTCATGTCAATCTTAGGATGCCTCTCTCTAGCAAATGTAAAGGCATAAAGTCTCTAACAGCCATATGGCAAGAGTTGGTGAATCGGTCTCTAAGGATGTAACATCCAAAAAGGGAACTCCATCCAGCGGACACAATTTGAGCAAGAGAAAGGTTCTTACATGCTAAAAACTCCTAGAACCCATAGAGGTTATAAAAGTTTTTCCAAGATTGACAAGAGCTTCTAAGAAAGAGATTTGAAAATAAATTAGAATGAGTGCATGTGTGTACGTGCGTGTGTGCATGGGTATGTGTGAATATATATATATATATATCAAATTAGACACCTAAAGGCTATTGATATTGCAATTAGCAGCGGAGTATGATTAATATGCAAGAGGTCATAGGTTCAAGTCATGGAAGTATAATAATTTTGTTATTTATTCTCTCCACTTATTTTGAGCCAACCAATAAATCAAACTTGGAACTTACCAAGTGAAGAAGAGAATGATTCAAGTGGTTTAGTCAAGAGCCATGGAAGAAGAGAATCTCCCCAAAGGACACTCTCGACTAGTGACTCATAAGTCAAGCTCAAGAGTGGGGGTTAGGATAACTAAGAGGTCGACCTAAGAAATAAGCTCATGCTAAGCTTGAGCCAAAAGTAGATTTGGCTCAACACTACATCGATTTTCGACGTCAACATCATCTTTGTAATAATCAAACAAAATACAAAATATCTATCATATGTAGAGATTCAAATCACCCAAATCTTCCCACTTGCAAAAAACACACAATTATTTATCGGTACATTTCCTTAAGACATTTTCAAGTTATTTCTTTTCTTTTTCTTTAAGTAACAAATGTTGTTGTGTGTCGCACTTCTACTATTCCACTCCATCACCAACATTAGCAACCATGTGTTCTATATGTATTCTCACACGTTGAATATATTGACATGTTAATCATTTAGGAAAAAGAAATTTTGAAAATTGTTAAAAATAAAAGGAAAAAAAGAGGAAAATTAAACGCAACTTTAATAATATATATCGTTTGGTGTTCGCCAAATCCAATAATGGATAATTAGTTATATGAATAATGAAGTTGGAGTTTTAGATTGATGAGTCGTTATAAAGGGATCATTGACCACTTAACTACTTCATTCTAATTAAATAATAATTAAAATATCATTTTTCATTTACGTACTTTAAATGTTATATCATTTTAGTTCAATATATTTTTAGATTTAGTTCAGTAATAATTTCTTTTGTTTGTAAAATTTATGTTTCTTTCTTTGTAATTTTTCAATTATGATTTTTCACATTTGTCAAAGAAAATACTTGAATTTTTAGTTAAATTATTTTTTAAAAATAGTTTTTAAAATTTGGTTCAACTATTTAAAACGTTAGTAGAGAGTGGATAACAAAACATAAAAACGTGTGAGTAGAAATAGAATCATAAACTTAATTTTTAAAAATTAAAATAAAATAGTTATTAAATGGGACGTTAAATGTCCAATTCGTGTCTTCAAATATTTCTAAAATTTAGAAATAGTTAAAGTGGTTAATTCCAAGTTGATTTTTCTTTTAAATAAAAGTAGTCTCATTATTATGATTCACTTTGTAAATCTTTTTATATATAATCACGTTGTGTGTGTATTTTTAGTGAAAATTATTATTATTGGCAAAATAATTTTGATACAAACTGATTTTAGAAGACTAAATTTAGAGAAACAAAAGTATATGGACTAATTAAATAAATTGAACCAAAATAGATAGATTAAAATGATATTTTTAAAGAATAATATTATGAGAAATTCTTATAAATAGAAAAATCATAAAAATACTTACACTTTATAGCAAAAAGTTCTAAAAGTGTTGGAACTTACTTTTGTAACTTTTTACTATAAAGTGTAAATATTTTTAAATATTTTTTATATTTAATATCCTTTTATACTATTGTACTAACTCCTAAATAAATTAAATTAATTTTCTATGCAGATTGAAATATATATACATATATATATATATATATAAACTTTTCTATGCAGATTGCTCATCTCATCCAAAAAATATGTTGGTTCATTTGTTGCTTTTACACCCAGTGATGAAGTACGCCAATCACGGAAAGTCACTTTGACTTTTTCTATCTTCTTTTTATCGAATTAAATCTAAATTTGTAATTAGCTATCATTTTTTTTTTTGGAATAAATTAAATTTATAAGTTATACCAATTTCTACATAAAACTTTCGATTTTATTTAATTAGATTCTAGATGTAGTTAATTAATGTTGCAATTGCTACTTTATAAAAATCACTTTTAGCCTCTAAACTTTCATAAAAGTAACAATTTAGTCCATCAACTTTGATTTGAATTGATTTAATCCTTAAACTTTTAATTTTGTAATAATGTAGTCCTTGAATTTTACTATGTAACAATTTAATTCTTGTACTTTAATACTCGTAATAATTAATCCCTATTGTAGAAATTAGAATTAAGATTTACTAGGATTTCTCGCATAAATAAACCAATAAAGTAAATTAGGGATAAAATATTAAGTTTACATCATAAAATAATAAAAATTGACATTTAATTTTGATAAATTTATTTACGTTTGGGACTAAGTTATTATGAATTTAAAAGTATAAGGACTAAATTGTTACACATTAAAGTTCAAAGCCTAATTTGTTACAAAATTGAGAATATATGGACTAAATAATAGTTGTAAATCAAAATTTAAGGACTAAACTGTTACTTTCATAAAAGTTTAGAGACCAAAAGTATTTTTTAACTTTAAATTTTATTAATTCACCTACTAATTTTAACCAAAAAAACCAAAAAGTCTATATAAAATTACTAATAATTTCAACAATATCAAGTTTAGCATATTTTTAAATTTGACTATTACACAAATTAATCATAGAATAACTTAGACCACTAACAAATTTTAGCAAAAATATTTAGACATTAATCGCTTGAAACTTTCTATCAGTTTTGTATTAATTGAATGAAATTTAATGGTTTAATATTAAAATTTACTTACCAGTCAAGGACATATTTGAAAGTGATTCTGACATAATTATAAAAATTACTTTTGGCATTTTCAAATCATTATAAAATATATTTATAATAATTCAAAATAAATTTTGATGATATGAAAATTGCATTTAAAAGTATAACAAAATCCTAAATTTATAAATTTAAGAAGAAATTGAAGTAAATCCCAAAGTAAGCAACATCAAAATTTGCAATATAAAAAAAAATAAAAAAAAATAATTATTTGAAGAGAGAGAGAGAGATGATCATGAAATTGTAGGAGAGATAAACTATAAAATAACTGAAGAGGCATGCAAATATTGGTATTTGGTAGTATGTTATAATATGAAACAATCACATCCAATTATTTTTGTATATATGTTGGGCCTTCAAAGTTGTTTGCTTTAACATCACAACTCCACCCAAATAGTGGTTTTGGATCACCAAATATTCCAACAACCATCTTTCCCCTCCATAACCACTCTCTTACTTCCCTTTTCCATACATATAAATACTATACTCTCCTCTCCTTTTCAAATCACCACCACTCCACTCAACATTTTCTTCCATTACTAAATAAAAGTACTCATGTTTAATATCATCTTCACCTTTCTTCTCCTCTTTTCTTCCTTCCTTCTTCCCTCTTTCAATGCCTTGACCCACCATTACTATGACCACACTTGCCCTAATCTCGACTCCATCGTCGCCCGAGAAGTCAACTTAGCCACTGCCAACGATAAGACCGTTCCTGCTGCATTGCTTCGAATGCACTTCCATGATTGTTTCATCAGAGTAACCAAATCATTATAAACAAGCAAAACTTATTTGTATATATTTGGAATGACTTGTCAAGTACTGATTATATTTTTTTTTCCGCCTTTGAAGGGTTGTGATGGCTCTGTGCTTCTTGACTCCAAGGGGAAGAACACGGCTGAAAAAGATGGCCCTCCCAATATTTCTCTCCATGCTTTTTATGTCATTGACAATGCCAAGAAAGCTATAGAATCTACTTGTCCTGGTGTCGTTTCTTGTGCTGATATTTTAGCCCTCGCTGCTCGAGACGCCGTTGTTTTGGTAATTTCTAAGCAAATTAAGGGTCATTTGTGAAATGAATTCTTTAAACAAAGACTGATTTTTAACTTTGGAATTTTATAATTAGTCTGGAGGCCCTCACTGGGAAGTCCCAAAAGGAAGAAAAGATGGAAGAATCTCAAAAGCTATTGAAACTAGACAATTACCAGCTCCCACATTCAACTTCTCTCAACTTCAACAAAGCTTCTCCCAAAGAGGACTTTCTTTACATGATCTTGTTGCTCTTTCAGGTTAAGTCTGTCGTGTTAAATTACCACTAAACTCAACCGTTATTATTTAACGAGTCAAAATACGTTCAAAATCTTAAGCTATAGATTACAATATATTTGAATTATAGGTGGTCATACTCTTGGATTTGCTCATTGCTCGTCGTTCCAAAACCGTATCCATAACTTCAACTCGAGCCTCGACGTCGACCCATCATTGCAGCCAGCCTTTGCTGCCAGCCTCCGGAGCATATGTCCGGCAAGAAATAAGGTGAAAAACGCCGGCTCCGCCATGGATTCAACTTCCACAATATTTGACAATGTATATTTCAAGCTGCTTCTTCAAGGGCGAAGCATTTTTTCATCAGATCAATCTTTGCTTTCAAATCCCAAAACAAAAGCTTTGGTTTCAAAATTTGCCCATGAACAGCATCTCTTTGAGAAGGCTTTTGTGAAATCAATGGTGAAGATGAGTCGGATTGCCGGCGCCGGCCAAGAGGTCCGGCTAAACTGCAGGGTGGTCAGATGAAATTTAATGTATATGGATTTTTATTTTTATTTTTTCAAAAGAATTAATTTTTTTGAGTGATATTTAATGAGGTGGTTTTGAAGAGCTCTGGTTTGTATGGATGAAATGTGATAATATTTAATTATAGGAACAAAGTTAAGGTTGGTTTGAGTATTTCCTCAAAAAAAAAAAAAAAAAAAAAGTTGGTTTGAGTAAAATTGTTTTAAGGGTTTTGAAGTTTTTGTTGTTTAATTTGTAATATATTTTTATTTACTAAAGTGTGGAAAATATTGATACTTGTAGTTTCATGAATTTTTTTTTTTTCCTCTTATATAGAAGGAAAATATGAATTATTACTAAACTATCGCTCTCTGTTGGTATTTTTTTCTTATCCTTTTATTTAGTTTATTTTTATTGAATTGCAATTTTTTAATGGAAAAGATTAAAACAAATTGAATTAAATGATTAAGTTTTATTAAAAACAAAACTATTTAATTAGTGCGGTAGTTCATTATATACTAAAATGATAAGTCGTTGAACAATATATTGAAGGGAAGGGAGTATTTATTAAATTAGAATTATTGTTAAACTATTTTATTTATTAAAATTTTAAAATCTAAAAGAAAATTCAACGTCGAACTCTTTTTTTATTATTATTATTAATATTTACGTATAATAGAGATAGAGAGCAATATTTTTTAATCATAATTCATAATATATATTAGTTATGGACGTTATGGTTATTCTTATTATTACATTTATAACTTTTTTTCTAAACAATATTTTGTAATTTCCTACTTCATTCCTCTCTTTTTCCTCCTCCTTTTTTCGTAATTTTTTTTTTACCTTTTTAAAAGTGATAAGTTTTTATTTATTTATTTATTTTTATTTTGGGAATAATTGGAAATTTTCCTCGCTTCCATGACTTTATCCTTTTTCTCGAGAAGGGGGACACGAATAGTTAATGAAGTGTCCAATAGCATCGATCTGGCTTTGCTTTATTAAATATATGTGACCAAAAGATTGGTGGCACTAAATTATATTATTAAAAATTTTATAAGTTATGTTTTTAATTTTTTTGTTTTTATAATTTTTTAATAAATATCCATCAATATTGACACGCTATCGATTTTTACATCAATATTTTTGTAAAATTGAGACATTAATATTTTCGTCGACGTCGATATTTGAAAGGTGCACTAAACTTTAGAATTATTGTATCATTTTAATGTGTTGGGTGAAAATTTAACTTTCAAAACAAGAAGGGAACCAACATTTTAGTTGGAGAATCCACATTGAAAAATTTGGTGTTAAAAGTCTCTTTTATATACTCCAATCTTAAGTTTTGGGTTTGGGCCCCAAGGGGTACCCATGTTTTGGAGGGGTGGGGAGACCCACCAATGTGGGTTCGATGGACGTCCCACACACGCGCCGCTGCCGCCAATTGGTGATTATTAATTTTAATAAACATAATGTTTTTATTATTTTATTTATATTTTTTAACTGAAAAAAATGGAGGAAACGGTCGCTCCATTTGACAAAGTTGCCCGTTCCGTTCCGTCCGCACACGTTCTGTGGCAGAGAGCCTTTTGGGCCCCAAGGGGTACCTATGTTTTGGAGGGATGAGGAGATAGACCAATGTGGGTTCGGTGGACGTCCTACACGCACGCCGCTGCCGCCAGTCGGGCGTGGCGCTCGTGTGGGTGATTATTAATTTTAATAAAAATATTATTTTTTTATTATTTTGTTTATTTTTTTAATCGAAAAAAGGGGAAGAAATGGTTGCTCCGTTTGACAAAGTTGCCTGTTTCGTTTCGTCCGCCTGTTCCATTCCGTCCGCGCACGTTCTGTGGCGGAGAGCCTTTTTCGCTCCCTATGGTTCAACACTGAAGGCCAAAAAGCGTGGTCTTCAGCAGTTCAAAAGACACAATTCATTCCTCACTTCTCATTTCATTTTTCTCTCCTCCTCCATTTAAGTTTTTTGAGCAGTGGGTTTAGAAAGGGTGTGTGTTACGGTCAGTAACAGTGCATTTTCGACCGGGTTTCCTTTGGTTGTTTTATCCTGGGACGATGTGCCAATTTTCAGACCTGCTTGCACAGCAGAGCCACGAAACGTCTTAAAGAGAGCGAGTTCCGCGACTTAGCCTATAACGAGCTTCTGTTTTGCAGGTGTTGCTCTTCACTTGACTGTCATGCCTTGACGATTTATTGTTTGTCGTTTTGAGGGTCCTACCGTTTCTAACATAATGTCATCAAATTAACATTTAAGTTACAAAATTTATCTTAAACTTTGGATTAGTGTACATTTTTTTTTAATCTTCTCAAGACTTTATTTGAAAACTGTTTTTCAAAAATAGTTCTATGTGCATGTCGAATGAATTATAATAAATCAAAAGCATAATAAAAAAAAATTAATAGGGTTTTAGAGAAAGTGAATACCAAGAGATAGTTTTTTTTTTTTTTTTTTTTTTTTTTTGAATTTTGGAAGACTTATTCAACAACCAATCATGTACAATGACTAGGGTTAAATTTATTAAGGTTTTTACATTGCAACTTTTTAAGTATTTAAGATTAGTAGGACTAAAAGTTGAATAATCAATTATGAAAGTTGGAACAAAATTAATTTAAGTCTAGAGAGTTTAGTTTGATAAAGCTAAAAGTTCTTGTTAAATTTAGGAATAAAAATCAAATATTTCCTAAAGTTTTTCTTTTCTTTTCTTTTCTTTTTTCTTTTTTTTTCTAACATTTAAAATGTCTATTCCAAGTCTTACATGCGTTTTTTTTTTAATTATTCTTTAAAATCAACATCCAATCATCCAAAGGTTAATATACAAATTTAAAGTCTATCTATGTATTCAACCATTGACAACAATGCAATAATAAGAACTACAATGCAAACTTGGAGCCTTGACTTTTAAATCTTGTTTGTACCATGAAGATAGAGCATTTTTTTTTTGTTGGATTGTTTTTCGGAGTTATTTATGTTGTTAGGGAAGATCTCTCTTGTTTTTAGTCACTTGTTGTAATAAAATATTTTTTTAAAAGAATATTAGTCTCATTTAGTAATCATTTATTTTTTTGTTTTTGATTTTTTGAAATTTAAACTCATAAGTACTACTTTCACCCTCAAATTATTGCTTTCCACTCTACTTTATACTAATGCTTTAAAAAATAAAATCAAATTATGAAGACTAAAATTATATTTTTAAAAAATTCTTTTTTGTTTTTCAAACTTGCTGAGAATTTTTTATCCTCCGTTTAGATTCAAGAATGTTTAAGAAATGATTTTAAATCTATGATTTGAGATTCGAGAAATGATTTGAAATTGATTGTTTATACTTGAAATGAATGTATTTAAATTTTTTTTGTTTAGATGGTAACTGAGAAAGAAAAAAAAACTAAGAATTTACTAAGATAGATTTTTAACTATGATGTGTTAGTTGAAAATTAGAATATGACAAGGTCAAATAAGTAGTTAACTTTTAGATCTTATGAATACAAAAATTTGACAATTTTAGTAAGAAAAGTTTTTAAATTAAAACAGAATTTAAAGATCATTCTCTTTTCTACCGTAACAAATAACGAAATTCATTTGAAATCCATTACGAATTGAAATCTCTAAAAAAGTTATGAGATTACAAATAAACCATTACGAAAGAAAGATGAAAATCCCAATAGAGAAAATAGAATTACTTTTTCTTGTATAAAAAAAGCTAAAAATCAACCGACCTATATTTAGAAAAGGGTAAATAATAAATTAGACCATTTAAACCTTAAGAACAAAGATACTATAAATTTAAATTGAGAATGAAATTAAATCAAATAAAAAAAAAATGGTGGCTGTCAGTGGTCCGACGCGGATCATTAGAGTCACGTGAATCTTTTTCTGTGGAAGTTCCAATGATTCTTGTGATAAAAATGCTGAATACCAAATATATTTTTAATATGAAATTAAATTTTCGTTCTATTTTAATCTTATGGTTTTTAATGTCCAAATTTCATCTGTGCTATTATTTTTTTTCCTTAATATGTATTTATATTTTCTTTTAAAATCTTGAAAATATAATGCATAATTTCTTTTCTGGCTTGAAATTTGCTATTATTTAACTGATTTCTATAAAATAAAATGAAACCTAAAGTATAAATTGCTAAAAATGATATTTTAACTTAAATTGTAGATGTCTCTAAACTTTAACTGTGCTTATCCCTAGAAAAATTAAAATAATAAACTTTATTTAATGGAACCTTCAATTTTTAAGCTTTCTAACATTTAAAGTATTTAACATGTGCCTAAAATTTTAAATTTGTTTAAAGAAAATCTATTATTCAATATCTTCTAAAATTAAAAGTTTTGGTTAGACAATTAAACTTGTAAAATAAACAAAATTCAATTTTTTGTTTAATAATTTTTTGAAGTTGAAAGTTTGTCTGATTTTACAGGAATAAAACTAAAAGATTAGAGATGTGATTTAAAAATTCTTAGACCTATTTGACACAACCATGAAAAAATCTATTATCTACTTTAATTAACATAAAGTTAATTATTCGGCAAACAGAGCATAGTTCAACTAATATTGTATGTGTTAGCAGCCACAATTATAAAATATTATGAAATAATTATGAAATAATATAATTTAAAACAATGGTGGTCAGAGTTGGTCATTAGAGTGTGAGAGTAGCCAAGCCAACATGGTGGAAGTAAGGTAGAGGACTAATAAAGACATTTTGATAATTTTAAGAATCATATTTTAAAAAGTTGATTTCAAGTGTTTATCTCAAACCCACTTATTTCTTAAACTTATTTTTCTAAAAGTTTAATATCATCTAATCTTAAATCACCAATTGACCCAAAAATTTATGTTGGTGGGCAAAGATAAATTTAATTGTAATATCTAAAATTAACCTTATTTTAATACATGTCAAACTGAGTTTAGCTCACTAGTAAGGTTCGATTTCCTATGTGCGGTACTATAAAAATAAAAAAAAAACTTTATTTAATCCATGTTAATCTTATTTAATTCGTTAAATAGGATGCATTTATATTTTTTTCCTTCGAAAAAAATAAAGAAAAGAAAAAATCTATCGTAATTGAAATTATCATTGCAAAATAAGTAAAATTAAAAGAAATTTTTATAAATAAAAAATCTCAAAAATATGTACTTTTATAGCAAAAAGTTCTAAAATATTTTTAAATATTTTTTTTATATTTCAAAAGCCCCTAAAATTAACGGGTGATTAATAAAATTATGATTAAATAATAATAATAATGATAATAATAATTTTGTCACCGTTATCATACAATTGGGTACGTCTCTTTTGCCTCTCTCACGTAAGTTTCGCACTTCGTCCACCTTAACCATTAATATTATTATTCACGTGTTCCATACATTTTTATTAGCATTAATTTAGAAATGAAGTCCCTTAATAATAAAAAAAAAATGAATAGCTGAACAAATAAATTATAAGATTATAAAACTGACTTTTTTTTTTAATTTTATTTTCACCGTAGAATCCAAATTGAGATCGCACTAATCTTGTTTTATACTAGTTTGAATTATTGCTATAAATTCTAAAATATGTGTTTCGTGTTTGGTAATCATTTAGGCCTCGTTTGATAATCATTTAGTTTTTTGTTTTTGTTTTTGAAAAATTAAACTTATATCATCCACATTTCTGATAATAGTTTACATCTTTATTAAGTACAATGGTCGAATTCTTAGTTAAATTTCATAAACAAAAACAACTTTTTGAAAACTAATTTTTTTTAATTCTCAAAATTTGGCTTGATTTTTTAAATCATTGATGAAAAGTAAATAACATATGAAGAAATTTGGAAGTGAAAGTAATGTCCATAGGCTAGGCTTAATTTTAAAAAACAAAATGGTTACCAAATAGAGCCTCTTAATTATTTTTTTTTTTCTGTTGAAAATTAAGTCTATTTCATTCACATTTCTTACAATGATTTGCATCATTCTTAAGTAAAATGGTTAAATTCTTAGCTAAATTCCAATGATAAAAACAACTTTTTGAAAGTTCCTTTTTAAGTTCAAAAAAATTGTTTAGGTATTTTAAACTATTGGTGAAAAATAGATAAGAAAAGAAAAAAATTGGAGGTGATAATAGTATCTATCTATAAACTTAATTTTAAAAAACAAAAATAAAAAACAATATTACAAAACGAGGTTGCAGCTATTAGATAAATATTAATTAACTTGATACATTGACACAAACTACAAAATAGAATCCATACGCTAACTTTTTCCTCAAATAAAAAATGGATACATTATTTCAGAAAAGAACATGTTGTATATGCACTATTTTATTTTATTGAACTAATATTAGTTAATTGTAAAAAAAATAACTATAATATTATTTAGATAAATATAACAAACATGTCATACCATCGTATTGAATTAATAAAAGAGATAACATAAATAATAAAATTTTAATATTAAAACATCATTGAATTTAGAAATTTAATAGAAATTATTATTAAAATTAAATAATTATAATTATAATTTATTTAGTTACACTCAACGATATAGAGTTTCGGATTTAGGGTTTTTTTTTTTTTTTTTTTGAAACGATGGATTTAGGGTTTACGTATAAGATATATCTAAAATGAGGAAATATAATTGAAATTTAAAAAATATAATATGGGAATCGTAATTTTTTAAAGTATGAAATTAAAAATAGAAAATTCAAAAAAAAAAAAAAAAAAAAAGAAGAGAAAGAAAAAGTCACAATAAGAATATTTATTTATTTATTTCGCTATGTTTCTTTCACCATAAAATGAATTAAAATTATGGGCACGAGGAGATCAAGTTATCTTCCACATTCAACAATAAATAATATTAGTAACCATTTTTTTTTAATATTTTAAAATATGTTATCTTCTTTCTCTCTCTCTTGCTAAAAGTCTTAAATTTTCTTACATATGATAATCCATTTGATTTAATTCCACAAAAAGAACAATGGTACGCTATTGCACAACATTACTAATCTATTGAATTATATTCAAATTAGCGAAATTAATTATTCGGATGTTTATGTTGCTATAACCTCTTACATATCTTGAAAATCATATGATGTATTTATAAGAAAAATCACTTTTTTTTTTTTCATTTTCAAAAGTACTTAAAAATCATTCAAAATCGATTTTCTAATGTAGGAAAAGTCAAATACATTTAAAAGTAGAATTTTTTTTTGAAGGATTTAAAAGTATAAAATTAAACATTGGATTGATTGTAAGTGATGAAAGATATATTTTTGAGTGATTTTAAATATGACGAATGTGATTTTAACTATTTCAAAATCTCTATCAAACATGCATTGAAATAACGATAAAAAGAACCCACGAGTTCTTGAATTGTTAGGTTTATGTCATGTCTAATAAATCTATGAACTTCAACAAATTTTTAATAGGTTCATGAGGCTTTAATAATTTTGTGTAATGGGTTATTAAACTTTAAAAATGTTTAAAAGATTCTTAGACTTTTAATTTTAATTCGGATATATTCTTGACATATTCAATATTTTTTAATTATCTCGGATCTAGAAATGACAAAAGAAAAAAATATATTATATCTAATAAAATAATACCAAAAAATTATATTAAAAATATTTGAGTGCATTCGAAGTTGTACCCAATTATCAATTGTCCAACCATAGTCTATCACCAGACAAACTCTTATTTGAAGATTTTGTTGTTATGCTCCAACCACATATCAGCACCAATGATATTGCACCAGAGGATGTTCTTTGTTGAGTTTTGTGATGGGGAAATCAACTGTTCCAATAGACCTTTTAGAGTAAAATATAAAGACAAAATATAACTATTTTATAAAAATATCAATTAGGCCAAAGATCTATTAGGATATAAAATTAAAAATTTAATGACTAAGCAAACACAAAATTAAACTAACAGAGACAATCATATTAAAATATTTTAAGTATAAGAACCTATATAACATATACAAATAAATCTAAAAGGTTAGATACTTATTAGAGACTAAATTTATAGTCACTTAATATTAATAATCATAGTTGGCCTAACTGGTAACTAGCAAGACTTATTAGGCCTATTGAGTGGCGATTAAATAACCTTGGGAGAAATAGGTAGGCCTTTGAAGGCGGTTAAATAACCTTGGGAGAAATAATAAAAGCAATGGTTAAATAAATATTTAGGGGATATTTGACTTACTGACTTTATAAGTCGGTACTAAATAATTCAACTTCACGAACTTCAATAGTGTTTACTATTGAAGTTTGCATATTTATCGAAGAACTCTATCTTCTCCTCTTTCTTTTTTCTTTTTGCACGTTTATTGAGAAATTTCATCTTCATAACTCTATATCTTCAATACAATAAAAAAAACGTTAGGATGACTCGACACTTGTAAACCTGATGTTAAACAAAAAGTACTTACAAGTATTGTAACATCAGAATACTAACAATAAAAAGACAAGTATATGAACACAGAAGCTGGTAACTTAGTTGGAGGATAAGCCACCTACATCTGGTGGACAGTGTGTCCAGAAAAGATAATCTATTAATATTAAAGAGTTAAGCAGTTTACAACGTAGTACTACAGGGTCACTATAGTGAGTCACATAGAGCTCAACTCACTGACCATCTAGACTCCCGCTAGATGTGAGACTCCCTCTCAGGTATACTTAGGCTCCCCTAAGTTTGATAATATTAGTATTGACCACCTCGACTTCCAACGATGAATGAGACTCCTCTCATGTTGATATCTTTACTTAAGTCAGCAAACTCCCTTCATTGATGATTCTTAGGATCACCTAAGATGTCGAACTTCTCTTTCGATGTTGAATCTTAGGCTCCCCTAAAACTGAGAATCCCTTCTCTTTTGTGTTCATGTTGAAATTGTTTGTTTGTGGCATTTGAATGCGTTTTTTGGAGTGGGGAATCGGAGAATTGGAATTGGAGTTCCATGTGGTCGTTGAAATTTAATGTTTGTTGGCTTGAAATTTGTTAAAATCTTGTCTTTGAAAGTTATAAACAAATGAAGAGAATGGGTATATTTTGTTTGCATTTGGGTTAATTTGCTTAAAATTTGTTAAAAACTTGTATGTCAAACTTCTAAAGAAAGGAAGAGATTGAGTTTACTTGCTTTAAATTTAGCATTTGGATTTATTTGCTTTAAATTTGGATGGAGGGGAAACTTTCTTGTTGGATTTATGTGTTGAGGACAATGAAGCAAACTTTGGGTTATTGAAGGTTCTAAACAAAATGAGGAGAATGAGGGCAAATTTGTATTGTCGAAAGTTCTAATCAAATGAGGGGATGAGTTTATTTGCTTTATAGTTGCTCTTACCGTTGCAAGCGATGTAAACATCAGAAGGAAGCCAACCACTTTTAGGAGATAGAATTAAGTTGTGCTTTGAATTTTGATATAATGGTAGCAACTGAAATTAGTTTATATGATATAAAGAATGTTATTTATTTTTTTTATTATTTTGAAGATAGGGGATAGAATAAAGTTGTGCTTTGAATTATGCTGCTATCATGCAGTTATGGTAACAATGAAAATACTTTGTATGATGCAATAAATGTAATTTTTTTTTTTTTTGTTATGGTTTTGAATGTGAAGATTAGAATAATATTGTTGTTCTGAATATTAGGTTTGATTTTTTTTTTTTTGTGTGTGTTTTAAATATGAGGTGAGTTGTATTGTTATATTGAATGTTGAATTTTGAATTGTGAGTTAAGGATTTTTGTGTTATTGTTGTTTTCAATATGTTAAAGAAATGTGAATTAATGATTTTTGTTATTGTTATTGTTATGAATGTGAGTTGAGAATTGTTAGTTAATTATATATGTGATGTTATTGTTGTCATGAATATGTGTTAAAGAAATTTAGTTAGTGAAATTTGTATTGTTCTTGTTGTTTTGAATATGTGTTGAGAAATGTGAGTTAAACATTTGAGTGAATGCATATATATATATATATATATATATATAAAGAAGTTTAACTGGTATTTTAATTATAATCTAAACTTTGTATTATTTTTTTTTTTTACAGGATCAATGTTATGTCCGTAACTTCACAGCCAAGCAGGATTGAAATATTTTTATGTCAATATTATGTCTGTTAAACTTAAGTGTCTCTCTCTCTCTTTTTTAATCAAGATTCATGTTTTTGTTATTTTTAGTTCATATATCACTACAAGAAAACATTCTTTTCCCGATGTTTAAAATCGTCAAGAAATGGTAAAAAAAACGCATGGGGAGATCAACTCTCGACGACTAAATATTCCTCGGGAGTTTGGTCGAGATATACCCTTCGGGAGATCATCACCCGATACGCGTATACACACCATCAGGAGTTAAGATAACTTCCAGTGCCTAATTACAATGTCGGGAGTTTATTTACTCCCTACAAATGTAGACATTGTCAGGAGATTTAGAGTGATTCAGAAACTCGATTTCTGAAATCAAATTCCCACCATTGACTAACCGTCGGGAGATAATAATACTTCAAAGGAAAGATAACTAATCTCAACCCATCCCAGACAACATCCAAAATTCATAAACTTCCACAAACAAACAAAAGTCATTAGATGAATCTTACAATCCTACAAAACAAAGAAAATCAATAACTTCCAAAGTTACATGTTTCAATCTTAAACTTCCACAAACACACAAAAATCACAAGTTGAACTCAAAACAATAACTAATCTCAACCCACCCCACACAACATTCAAACTTCATAAACCTCCATAAACACACACACACACAAAAAAAAATCTAAGTTGAACTCCAAAACAAGTATAACTAATCTCAACACACCCTATACAATATTCAAATTTCATAAACCTCCACAAATACACAAAAACTCCAGAAAAAAAAATCAAAATCTAGTTGGTTTGTTACCATAACTGCAAGATAGCCAACAATTCATTAGCATAAAGCTACCAGTAAGACATAACTACTTTGCTACCATAACTATAGGATAGTAACATATTAGCCAACTAGATAATGGTGTAATCATACCTAATTCGGTGGTCTTTCTCTCTGTGATCGTTGTTGGGTTTTATGCCCTAAAATTTGTAGATAGTAAATGTTATCAATTGACCGTCATCAATAAAGAGTTATTGATGTTAATTCAATAGATGTTATTGATTGTGTTGTATTCTATTTTGTCTTAATAATCCTAAATCCTCTAAAACTAACATTCAATGTTGCCTTATGAGTCTTGAACTGTATGTGGAGGCATATAGGTATCAATGTTCAAGAAATAGCCTAAAGGGTCTATAGTATAGGGATAAGGCTGGCTACCTTATCCTGGTGAACTAAGGATATGACCCACTTTGTATTTAATACAAACGCAGTGATCCAACGCATTCATGTAGGTGACACGCAACTGGAGGTATTTTATGCAATGAGTTTGCATAAGATCGAACCGTGAAATAGTGACCACTAGATGTAACGTCGTTAACTAGTTTGGTTTCTATTTCAATTGGATGACCTAGGAAACTTAATCTTAATCTTGAGTGTATTATGACCTCCTATTCATGAGAGATTGTCTTTTGATTTGTATGGGTGAGAATGGCCAATTTGGGGACAAAACCGAGTGAAGAGCTGGGAACATAATAATACAAGATGGAATTCACTCATTTCCAACTTCAGGATAAATAGATAAATATTCCCTTAAGTGGTGTCTCTGGGACTTGAACAAAGGGTCTTACCCTCTCATTGGCCTGGGAGGGATTTCTGTTTATTGGTTTGACCATAAACACGTTGTTCATAATAATACAAGATGTAATTCACTCATTCCCAACTTCAGGATAAATAGATAAGTATTCCCTTAAATGGTGTCTCTGGGACTTGAACAAAAGATCTTACCCTCTCATTGGCCTGAGAGGGATTTCTGTTTATTGGTTGGACCATAAACACTTGTTCATTAAAGGAGCACTGATCCTTAAGAATATAGAGGTAACCGGAGAGTAAAATGGTAATTTAACCCAGTTTGTGTTATGGACACTCGTGAAGGACTAACTTGCTATTATTGGTCTATATCTGTAGACACAAAAATATATCTGCAGTAAGAAAAGTGCAATTGTGGGTCTTTAGTGTGGAGTGTACCCATATTTAACGAATATTTATTAATTTGGTTAATGAGTGTATCCAATCAATCTCATATTGTTAGAGCTTCTGATATGTAGGTCCCCTTATTAATTCACTAAAGGATATTAAAGAAGAATGATTTATTGTTCAAATTAATATGAGAAAATTATGTATTAATGTGATTAATATGTAATTGATTATGGGTGTGATCTATAATTCAAATTAAGTTGGAGAAAATATTTGAATAAGATTCAAATATTTAATTCAAGTGAATTAGATTCATAAAGAATTAATTAATTAAATTAATAGAGAGGTGATGCATATACACATACGATGTTTATTTTTATATATATGTTAAATTGAATTTAATGTATAGTTGGTTATTTAATTAATGTACTAATTAATTAAATAAATGTTATTTAATTAAGTACAAGGGTAAATGGGGAAAGACTTGGAGAAGAGGTTAACCCACTCATTCTCTATCTAAATTCTTTTTTATGGCCCTTTTAGGGCAATAATTGATTTTGGTGAGATTTACCCTAGCCACTAAAACACAATTCCTCTCTTTACTCTCTAAGAGAAATCTCTCTACCTTTTCCTCTTCCAATTAGCTGGATACCACCCATTCTTCTATTGGAATTCTTGAGAATAACAAGGCTATTCTTGTGGTCGTGTACAAGTTCAATTTAGGAGAACTTTGTGCCAAGATAGAGAGAATTTTTCGTGGAGCTCGGGAATCTTCAAGGGTAAGAATGGTTCTCTTTTAGTTTCCCTTCTCCAAAGCATGTCGTTTCATATGTTTATCCTTCATATGTTATGTTTTAGAACACTGTTTTTGTTTATTCAAAAATTAATTTTCAAGATGCAAGGCGTTCACACGCTTCCGCTTGGGATTTATCCCTACAATTGGTATCAGAGTCAATTTCTTACCTTTGTCCTTCGTATTCTTTAAACAAAAATTAGCTTAGAGGTGGATTTTTAAATCTACATTTTGAATGAAAGTTTACAAGATTAGATGTTTTCAATTTTGTCATTTAGGTTACTTTATGTGATTAAAATGTAAGGGCCCGTTGTATCTTTTGCTTTGAGTCTATAAGTTGATGTTGATGGAAAGAGCAAGTGTTGTTAAAGAGATTAGGAAAATGGAGGTTTTCGGGGAAAGTTCAGAGCAAAAAACACAAAAAAGAGAGGCATTCTACCATTTAGCGTTGCAACGCTGCAAGACGAGGCGATATAACTGATTTGTAGCATCGCGACCCTCTGAGTATGTGACGTGAAGGAACCATTGAAGGCCTTGAGCGAAAGCGGGATCGGAACCCAAAATTCCAAATTTACATAACAATAATTTTACAGCAAACAAACAAGTAAATATGCATTTAAATGAAGAACAATTCATTTACAACATGCCAAATCAAATTTACATAAGAGAAAATGGATTTAGAAACCTTTACCTTTGAACACCGATCTTCAAGAAGAATTCCTCGAACCAAAAGGACACCACCACAATGTTTCCACTGTATTCTTTGGATGAGAATACAGGAGGTGTGAGCTCTGTTATTTTGGATGAGGAAGATTTTGAAAGAGATGAGAGGAAGAAAATGGGGAAGCTTGAGAGGAAAATAACATAAAACCTCTGTAACTTTTCTTCAGGAGGAAGAAGATGATTAAGCAGAAACAAAAATTGTTTCCTACTCTCACGTTCTAGAGAGAAAAATGGAGAGGAAGTTACAACTTCCTCCCTAATATTGTTTTTAAAAATGAAATTAATAAAACAAATTAATTTTAATAACAACTTTAATATATATTTATATGATAACAACTTTATCATATAATATTTAATTAAACTATATGTTATATCAAATAAAATATATAACCTATAGTTTAATATTATATCCAATATAATATAACCTATAGTTTAATTCTCTTAACAATGATATTTAATATAAATCTCATTTATATTAAATTTAATTATATGAATCCAATTCACATAATTAATATTTGAATCATATCCAAATATTTAATTTCTCTCATATAAACTTTATATAATAATGTATCATATACATTATAGTAATTCTATCATATATAATTAAATTAAATTAAATTAACTATATCACATATAATTAATTCCCTCAATCAATTTGAACAATTCAAATTAATCCAAAAAATGATTCTTATTAATTTTCGTTGAGCTACAGAGAGAACCTCATGGACCTGTAGCTTGGAGCTCTAATGGTACGTGAATAATTAATTAAAGTTCTTTAATTAAATTATACACCATCCATTAATCGTCGGTCATTCCACTAAAGATCGACAATTGCACTCTTTACACTACAAATATATTTCTATGTCCACTGGATATAACCAGTCAAAAGTACGTTGACCCTTCACAAATTGCTCATAAGTATAGCTAGGCCAAAATTACCGTTTTGCCCTTGTAGTTACTTCTAACTCTTTAAGTGTCATTGATCTCTCTAATGAACAATAAATCATAGTCCAACTATGACTAAACCCCTCTCGGACCAGGAGAGGGTGTGGCGCCACATTGTTCAAGCCCCGGAATCAATTCTTAAGAGAGCAATTTATCTACTTACTCCTACCTCGGGGAAGGAGTGAATTTCTTCTTGTGTAGCTGTGTTCCCAACTCCCCAATCAGACGAATTCCCAAGATGGTAGGCTTGTTGAGTCGACAATCTGGCTACTCTCACCCATCCAAATCAAAGGACCGCCTTCATAGGTAGGAGTTAACAACTCACTCAGGATTCAGGTCATGTAACCTATGGTCATCCTGGTAAAATGTAAGTCTCTATTATGAACGGTGTTATATAATAAGACTAGTCATTTCGTAGTCCGGTCTTATACAAACTCTTTTGTATAGAATATCTCCACTCACATGTCTCCACATGAATGATCAGGATCAAATCATCTATAAAGCGGGTCATATTTGTAGTGTCACAAGGATAAGGTATCCAGCCTTATTCATCTACTACAGATCATTTAGGTTATCACTTAAATATGATCCACCTATATGTCTCTACAGACATGTTTAAGCTACAAGATGACCTTAGATGTTAGTTTATTGGTTTATGGATTAATGCAACTAAACGTCAAATAAAACATCACATATTTTATTAGATAAATAAGATGTTTGTACAATACAATTATAAACTAAAGAACCCTACAAGATTTAGGGCACCAACTCCAATAGACTCCAACAGCGTGCGTAATAAGGAAGTTGCGGAAGGGCTGTTTTTTTGTCCTAATTTGTCTTTTTTTTTTTAAATTATTTTTAGGATTAATTAATTAAAATGATATAAAAGTTATATTAATTTAATTAATTAATTTTGTTTTAGGGTGCCAAAATTGGTCTAATTTTTGCTTTTTAAATTAATTTAATTGTGCATTAGATATATGTTTAGATTAATGTTTGAATTCATATTACATATTGTATGTCACATAGATTCAAAAATTTCCACCTTATGATAAACATGTCCATGCATCATAATTAAATATAACCTAGATGCATGATCAAACTAGCATGCTCATGCATTATAATATAAGTGTTATGTCATAAGGATATATGATCACATTAAACATGTTCATGCATCATGCTATGTTATAATTGTTATAATGAATGGTAGAATGATGTATGTGAATGCTTGATTTTCATGTATGATTAATATAAGTATTATATTTATCAAATGAAAATAGAATTTGCAATGAGCATGACATTATTTAGATAAATATAATTGTTGTAGTTAATAAATGGCATTAAATGCAAATTTATAGGTTTTAATAAAGTATTAAAATATAAGTGTTATGTTTTTAATGAGATAGATTCAAGTCTATAATTTAAATTAATTTGGAGAGAAATATTTGAATGAGATTCAAATATTTAATTCAAGTGAATTAGATTCATAAAGAATTAATTGATTAAATTAATAGAGAGGTGATGCACATAAAAATACGATGTTTATTTATATATTTACATTAAATTAGATTTAATATATAGATGGTTATTTAATTAATGTGCTAATTAATTAAATAAACGTTATTTAATTAATTAAGGACAAGGATAGATAGGGAAAGACTTAGAGAAGGGGTTAACCTACCCCTTCTTTATATAAATTCTTCTTTATGGCTCTTTCAAGGCAAGAATTGATATTGGTGAGATTTACCCTAGCCACTAAAATACAAATCCTCACTTTACTCTCTAAAAGAATCTCTTTACTTCTTCCTATTTAATTAGTTAGATACCACCTATCCTTCTATTGCAATCCTTGAGAATAACAAGGTTATTCTCGTGGTCGTGTCTGAAGGAGTAATGTAACATGCAATGGAATAAATCAGAACCAATAAGTACTCTAACTATATTTAATTTGAGTTTTAAACATGGTATTCAAGTGAAATTCAAAGAGAGCTTGTAGAAAACATTACCTTTGAAGACTTAATCCACGAATTCAGCAGTAATACTCCAAGATTGAGCTTGAAACTTCAACAAGACTACCACCAAGATCTTCTCTACAAAGCTCAAGAAGGAACATATGGTGGAAACACTCAAATCTAGCTGAATTGGAGAGGATTTTGATGGGTTTTGAGAGGGTTTTCAATTTTCCAACAATTTAGTTAAAATTCCAGAAAATCTTCTTCCATTTCTCTGCATGCAGTATGTATATATACATCAAAACATGCAGGATTATCAAGCTGCATGGAAGGCAGTTCCTCCTTGAAGAATTTGATGGAAAATGGTGAGTTTCCACTTTAAAGAGATAGTAGATTTTTCCCAAAATTTAGAAAAATCCACTTTCTCTTTAATTTTGATTTCAAAATCCATTTTCCTAAAACCAATTTTTGTTTTAAATACAACTATTTTATTTAAATTTTGTTTTTATAAAATTAATTTATATAAAACTAGTGTTATTTTAATTAAATCTTTTAATTAATAGAAAATCAATTTAAATTAATAAAACACCAATTCCAATAATATGATTCAATTGCATATTTACTCATAATTTAAATATACATTGATTCTCCAATTTCGTCTAATTTCAACTAAATTAAACGTTTTTAATTGTATCAAATACAACAAATTGAAAACCTTAATAATTGAATTTGAACATTTCAAATTCATAACCCTAATTCTAAAATTCATCCAATTCAATACTCAATTTGTTATTCCAATTTAGGAGCTAGTAGAGGGACAAAATGGATCTACAAATCATGAGCTCCAACAATTTGAAATTAATCAGTTAAACTCTTTAAACCGAATTATTACTATTCGTTAACTATCAAGACGCACCACTATAGCTCAATAGTTGCACTCTTCTCACTACAGATATATTTCTGTCCATTTCGATCATAATCAGTAAGTCGATCCTTCACAAGTCATTAGTATTTATAGCTGGGTCAAAATTAGCATTTTACCCCTGTAAATACATCTTGCACCTTAAGGCTCCCACTGACCCTCTATTGAACAACTGATTTGTAATACCATTTATAAATCATATCCCTCTATACTAAGAGAGGGCAAGACCCCGTTGTTCAAAACTAGGCATCAGCACTTAAGAGAACAACCTATCTGCTAATCCTAAGTCGGGTAGGAGTGAATTCCATCTTGCATAACTATGTCCCCAGCTATTTACTCGGTCTTATCCCTAAAATGAAAGGTTTAGTGAGCAGTGTTATTGGACTACTCTCACCTATGCAGATAAAAAGATAATCCCAAAATAAACAAAAGTTCATAGTTAGATCAGGATTACAATCGTGTTATCCTAGGTCATTTTAGCTTGAAATAATCAGTTTTAACAGTAAACGGTCATTATAAAGAAAAGTGACTACTTCGAGGTCCACAAACTCATTGCATAGGATGCCCCCACTCACATGTCTTTACATATGATTTGTGGATCACATCATTTGTATCAATATACGAAATGGGTCGCATTTAATAGTATTACCAGGATTACACCCAACTTCATCCATATACTTATAGACCATTTAGGCTATATACTATAACTTGATCCTGTTTATGTCATCACATAAAGTTAAAGTATTCATACTATAGTCATGGATTCGTTTACTGGATTTTCATTATAGAATGCAATATCAATGTCTTTATTAAATAAAAACACTCAATAATATTTTATTGATAAATAGAAATGTTTAACACAAAATTTACAAACTGCGAGTTCTAGGACATTCCTAACAGTGTCCAAGTTTGATTTAGAAGAAGTTCGTGCCAAGATCGAGAGGATTTTTCGTGGAGCTAGAGAATCTTCAAAGGTAAGAATGGTTCTCTTTTAGTTTCCTTTCTCCAAAGCATGTTATTTCATATGTTTATCCTACATATGTTCCGTTTTAGAACACTATTCTTGTTTATTCAAAAATCGATTTTCGAGATGCAAGGCGTTCACACACTTCCGCTCGATTCGATCCCTATAATCGTATCATATCTTCAATCATTTTTTTCGTTTCTTCCATTTGTCTTACATGATCCTCTCTCATTTGTTTTTTAACGTCTTTAAGTTCATTAATCTTCGATTGAGACTGTTCAACATTGGATTTCAATTTCCTCACCTCCCTACTTTCTATTCCTTGAGTAAATGATGAACTCGATGAGCTGCTACCCCTCATTGACTTAGGTTTAGGGCCTCAACCTAGGCCTTTTACATAATCGGGTCGTCTACCCAAAACCGTCTCACAAATTCCATCCCCTGTTAGTGGTTGGGAACCTTCTCAAGTTAGGTTGGATTGTAATTCTAACATTTGTTTTTGCACATATTAATTAAGTGTGTAAGTACGAGTGACAACTTACAAATGAAAAACAAAATTAAATACTACTACAAAAACAGTGTTTCTTGACTTTTTGTAAATGTCAATAATCACTTTTCTTGACGTTTTAAAAAATGTCAAGGAAGCCAGTGTCAAGAATGTCAATTTTCTTGACATTTTAAAAAGTCAAGAAAAGTGACCCTTGAAATTTAAAAAACTTCAAGAAATACTGACACTTGACATGTTTGAAATGTCAAGAATATGAGTGTTCTTGACAAGGAAAAAATGTCAAGAATATCTATAATCTTGACAAGAAAAAAAGGTCAAGAAATTTGCTTGTGATTTTTTTAAAAAAAATTGTAATGTTGACGTTTTTACCTATAATTGCTCCTGTATTTTGATCCAACAACCACATTTGATATATATAAATCAAATAAACAATACATGCATTTTCAATCTTATATATCAACCAAATTTTTACCAATGTCACTTTATAAAAACTTCACTTCTTTAACATTGTCAATATCACAACCTCATAAAGTTTTTCTAAGTTAAAAGAATATGGAAAACCCCATATGAACAATTCTAACATTATAATCAACCCCATATAAACAATTTCAAAAGTATAACAACTATCAACCCTCATATGAACACATTTCATATTGTACAATCAACAACTCCATCCCCTCTGAGAACAATTAAAAAAAATTATACTATCAATCTTGTATGAAGTAATCCTAGCTAAATCTTGCTCACAATGCTCCTGCCTCCACAAGAATAATGTAGCCCACCTTGAACTCATCACTTTGAGCACCTACATCAATGAAATAATATACAAAAACTATAACATATAGATTGAAACTTTATGACTCCATGAAAAATTTTGTAAGTTAATTAGACGAATATGGACAGACCCATATGGGCACTTCTAAAACAATATAAGAAACATAATTCTTACAGTGAACCAAATATGAACAATTTCAAAACATATATTTTCAAACCTTCTATCAAAACTATCCATCTACCCACATAACAACTATCACATGTACCAATCCAAAACTACCTTTAACATTGTATTATGGTATTTAATTTTAGATCACCTCTTGAAGGAAAAGCAACTAGACATAATAAAATAAAGCCCAATAGCTCAAACATCCACAAATTACTTTTTACGAAACTAGAACTTTTCTCATAGCAGTACCTTGATGTCAATAAAGAACCACTTCGTATAAAATATCCTACAAATGATACAAACAAATATCCCCAACTTTGCTCAATACATCAAGATCAATGTAAAATATCCTACAAAAGGGAAAGTGAAAATGACTTCAAATAAACCAAAATTGCATTTAAACCAAGGAGGTAAATCCAACTTTTGAAATGGTAATCAAGCCATATTTAAATGTGTGACTTTCTAGATAAAACGTATGCAACATACCAATAGCAATGTCAATAACTTTGAAAGTTATAATATCACATGTAGATCAAGAATATACATAAAAGATTAAGCCCTAACTTTGAAAGTTCAAGCCTCAAACCAAGAAAATCAAGCCTAACTTTGAAAGTTCATGCCTCAAACCAAGAAAATCAAGAATTAAAACCTAATCTAAACTAAATCTACTTACCTCAATGAAGAATCTCTTCAAGATTGATGGAATAAAATCAAGCCCTAACTTTGAAAGTTCATGCCTCAAACTAAGAACAATATGAAAGAAGAATTTATTATGAGATTCAAGAATATACATGAGAAATTAAGCCCTAACTTTGAAAGTTCAAGCCTCAAATCAAAAAATCAAGCCCTAATTTTAACAGTTCATGCCTCAAACCAAGAAAATCAAGAATTAAACTTAATCTAAACTAAATCTACTTACCTCAATGAAGAATCTTTTCAAGATTGTGGAATAAAATCAAGCCCTAACTTCAAAATTTCATGCCTCGAACCAAGAACAATATTAAAGAAGAATTTATTATGAGATTCAAGAATATACATGAGAGATTAAGCCTTAACTTTGAAAGTTCAAGCCTCAAACAAAAAAAATCAAGCTCTAACTTTGAAAGTCCATACCTCAAACCAAGAAAATCAAGAACTAAACCTAATATAAACTAAATCAACTTACCTCAATGAAGACTCTCTTTAAGATTGATGGAATAAAATCAAGCTCTAACTTAAGTTCATGCCTCAAACAAAGAACGATATGAAAGAAGAATTTATTATGAGATTCAAGAATATACATGAGAGATTAAGCCCTAACTTTGAAAGTTCAAGCTTCAAACCAAAAAAATCAAGCCCTAACTTTGAAAGTTCATGCCTCAAACCAAAGAAAACCAAGAATTATATCTAATCTAAACTAAATCTACTTATCTCAATGAAGAATCTCTTCAAGATTAATGGAATAACAAAGATGCATCAAAGGGAAGTGAAAAACCAAGAAGAATAGTAGAAATTTTGCAAGGAGAAGAAAGAAAAACAAGCAGTTCGGCTGGAAAATTTCTTTTAAATCTGTCTTATAGCATTGCAACTCTATTGAGAGCATTGCAACGTTGTTTGCAAGGCGCACTATTTTTTCGTCAATACCCGTAGTGTTGCAACGCTGTTTGTGTGAGGCGCGCACGTCCATCAAAATTCGTAACGTTGCAAACACTGCCCTGTATATTCTAATATTTTTTACGTTTTAAGAACATCAAGAAACCATTAATTGAACTTGACATTTTTAAAACGTCAAGTACAATATTTTCCAGAAACCTCCGCTTTTTTAAAACAATTCTTGACGTTTTTTCTTTAAAATAACCTATTTCTTGACATTTTTTTTTTTCATAAAAACGTCAAGTATTTAAAATTGCAAATGTCAAGAAATGTGGTTTTTCTTGTAGTAAAAATAAAACAAATTGATTACATGTGCATCCGCAACTGCCTGGTTCACAAACTTCCCATTTTTAGAGTGTGTTTCTTTAAATAGGTCAACGCATCCTACTTCTCGACCTTGTTTTTCCTGCGGCTCAGATTGAATTTGTAGGAACGACTTTGATCCGCCTAAGTAGTCGAACGATAATCTCGGTATTAATGGAAATGACATAATACCTTATGTGGGATCTTTTTACCCTTGCCATCATTAAGTTTGTACCGAGACTCACCACAAACTGGATATTATTATAAATCTGCAAATTCTTTCCAATACAATACACAATCGGATTTGCACGCATGAATAGACTCCTAACCTAGGCCTATGTCACGCAAATTTCACTTAGCTTCATAAAAGAAAGTAGGTATGGCGGTGCCGGCTAAAAACGATGCTTTTAACAATTCTAACAACATGTCAAATGATTTGTTACTCCAATTGTTTAGAACTTTGATAAGCATAAACTTCACTAAAAAGTTTAAGGACGAAAATTACGAACAACCAGGGTATAGTTTATAACGTGCTTCAGCCATTAAATCATCAAATAAGTTTGTGGTATCTCTTTCTTAACCATCAGAGGACATCTCATTCGCAATCCCTTCTTTATTTGCATCTCCATTTTCAATTGGAACTTGTAGATTGTTTATAAGATTCAAAATTTTATTTCATTCAACAACTTTACACTCTATGTTAGTTTCATCTTCATTATGTATTGCATAAGTTGTATGTCTTTCAAAACCTCTAGATAAGTTGACTAGCTCTCCATGATATATCCATTAATAGTATGAGGGGAATATTCCATATGTTAATAGATGTTGCACCATATTCTCTAATGACTCCCACATTGAATTCATACAATTCGTGCATGGGCATCTTGTTCGTCCAGAATCATTAACATGAAATTTTGTCACATCTAAAAATTGGGATACTTCTTCTCTATTCTCGACCGATAACTTATTTCTAAATTTGATTCATTCTTTATTTATCCTTAAAAATAAACCTTTTAAATCTTAACAACGAAAACTAAATCATTATAATCTTAACTTATTTCTAGATCTATGAATTCTAAAAAATGTCAAACATGTCAATGATTTATTAGACATAAAATTAACATGTCCATGCCTTATTAGATACTAAATCGAAAGTGTATAGATTAATTATAAATTTTTAAAAGTTCGAAAACATATTAGATATAAAAACTTACTAAATTTTAATCTATTCGACACAAGCTAAAAACTAATTTTAAAAATATCCCTTCACAATCCATTTTGACTTGATTCTATTTTTTTTACCTTCTATCTTATGCATCCATTATTGACTATCACAATAAGTTTGTTGATAGATATATAAACATAAATCTATTACAAAGCAGTGTGAGCTTTATAATTTTTGAAACATTTTTAGGACTCTCTCTATGTATCTCATACTATATTTTCTACTAATTATGGCCATAATACTATGCGACCTAAGAAAATCAATCCATAGAAGTTTACATATTCAATTTGTTTCTTTACTTCTCAAAATTTTGTTTCTTTACAAATTTCATTTGTAGTTCGACAGACATTTCTTTATAAATTTCTTTACAAATTTGTTTATTTACTTATCTAAAAAATTCAATTTATTTAGGTTTGGAAATATAAATTTTAACTAACAAAACCAACAAATCAAAATTTTAACAAGTATTTTTTCACACAAAGTAGCACTTTAAAAATGAGAAGAAACTTACCTCTCAACAGAGAAGGAATCAGAAATCTCAGTGGAGAAGCAAGCCAATAAGAAGGAGAAGATATGAGCAGAGACGTGACAAACAAATGGACGACAGAGCAAACAGAGGGAGGCGAAGGACGAATATCTGAGAGGCGAACGATGAATGAATAAGAGGCAGACGAAGCGAGGGAGGCGAAAGATGATTTGCTAGGGTTTGAAGAAGAAAGCAGATTTACAATCGATTTGCATATCTGGGGTTTGAAGACCCAACTCCCAACGTTTTCTTTAATGGGTCAAGAGATAGGTCCAAACTCTCGAGAACTTCCAACGACAACAATACGACGTTGGGAGTTATCGATAACTCCCGATGTGCCCTTTATGTAGTCGGGAGAGATCCTCTCTCCCTACAATTGATCTCTCGGCAGTTGTTTTAGGCATCAGGAGAGACTATTTTTCTTGTAGTGGATCTTCACTATCACAACCAATAAAATTGTACATTGAACTATATATATATATAATAAAATTTAATATTCTCAATTTGGTTTGATTTATGTTTATTAAAAAAAAATAGTGAGTTTTAGAAAAAAATTTACATTGTTGTTTGTCAAAATTAATGTGGAGTTACCAAAAAAACAAAAATTGAGCAAATGGTAGAACTTATAAAACTAATCAATAGCCTAAAGCATTTTAATTAAGGTCAATATAAATACAACTCGACAAATGTTCGTCTAAGGGTAAAATTGGAATGTTCAAAAAAAAAAACAAACAAATTAATTGTCAAGTATTGGTATAACCCCCACACATTCTTCAGCCACTTTGATCCCTATCTCCCATAATTTCATTCATAACAAGCCTTCTAGACCTATTTATTGTAAGTAAACACAAGTATATATGTTGTTGAAGATCCTTCATTTGCTCAACAACGGCATCATCTTCTACAACAAATTCCTTCAATATCTCACATCTTCGGCTGCTTCTAATATACATCTCACACACTGCCCTCAGATGCTCCACCTCCACGTCGAGCCTCGCCGCCATCCGACTCAACGTGTCCAAATCATTCATTGTAATATATGTCGCCCTCGCTGCAATCTCCATTTGTCGGAGAACCATCTCCGACGAAAAAACAACCTTATAATCTCTCCTCTTTTTCTTCTTCAATAAACCTACAAAGCAAGTGATCAACCCCGGCGCCGCCACGATGCCGATGAGACTGTGGAAAGCCAATAGTAGTAGAGCCACCAAAACCGCCGCGTTTGATATCAAAAAACAACCTCTGGCGGCTCTCTTCCATATCCTTTTCAACCTGTTTTACAATATGAGTAAATGATTAAACACGTGTATGTTGTCGATGATATCGAATAATTGATATTTGGGATAGTAATTGTTAGTATTTTATCTACTAAATTATATTTGGATTAGTATAAATAGAATAATAGAAGTATAATTAATTGGTTAAATGCCGATAAGGATGGAATAGGTCATATATTCTCTAAAAGCTCTAGACACATCAAACAACAAATATTAAGGTTAAATTACAAGTTTCATCTTAAATTTTTATACTTATGAAAATAATTAAGTCCCTAAAATTTATTAGGTGTTTAATAGATAAAATTTTTAATTTTGTGTATAATATATTAAAAATGTCAAATAAGTTTCTAAACTTTTTTTACATATTCAACATTCTTTTTTTAAATTAATTAATGAATCTATCCTATAAAATTAAAATTTTTATATCTGATAGATCATCAAATTTTTAATTTCATTTGTCTAGTAGATTCATGATTTTTTTTTAAATGTCAAATAGGTCTAGAACCTAGCTATTACTTGTAAAATTGAAATTTCTCAAACCTTATTAAAATCAAAATTAAAATTTAGTTTAGGATTTATCATAGACTTGAATTTCAATATTTATGGACCTCTACGAGACACAATTAAAAATTCAAAGACTTATTGAAAACCTTTCCAAATTCAAATATATATTATTTGACAAAAACTTAAAAGCTCGCTTAAAATTTAACTCACGTTTTAGAATATATAGAAATCATTAACTAAATTCAACCAATAAACAAAATTTTTAACTAGACCGTAAATTTACCATAATTCATTAGCTTAAGCTTACCTCAACTCTCTTCGAATTTCATTCCGCTTGCATGTGAGTTTTTGAAGCAACTCAGAATGAGATTCATGCAACCTAAGAAACTGGCCATCGATGTGGGCGAGAATAGAAAAATTAGGGTTTTTCAGTTGACAAAAAGAAGACAACAACATTAACTGATCCTCCCTATAAACGAGGCCACAATTATCGTCGTCATCTGCCATTAAAGCCGTTGTAGTAAGCTTGGCAACTCTATTAACAATAATGGCATGGTTGATTCTAGTTTGATGCAAAGCTTGAAGAAGAAGTTGACAAGATTTGAAAGCTTCAAAACTAGCATGGAAATATTCAATTAAAAGATGGTGAACATGGCCGCCATTATTGCAGCTCTGAAGAAACACATCTTGGTCTGGTTCGAGAAGACATGACAATAATGAAGATGATGATGTGTTGTCTTTGTTATTGTTGGTTGTTGTGAATTCAACGTAAGAGTTTGTTCTGAAGGCTGCTTGGTATTCTTCGTTAAGGTTTAACTTGTTGGACAAGGCATTTCTAATGGCCTTGTTCTTTTTTAATGATGACGATCTCTCTGTGTGACCAAATCAATAAATCAAATAGGGATAGACACACATGAAGATCAAAACCCACAAGCAAAAATTAATTATATATAGGATTCAATTATAAGTTTAGTTTATGAAGTCTTTAAGTTTGTGTATATATATTATTTGGTTTTTGAATTTTGATAAGTGTCCAATAAGTTTTGATTAATTTTCAGTTTAGGCACACTTGGTATATTATTTTTTAAAAAAAAAATTAGTGGATTAAATTTGACATAAAATTTCATCTTATGTCTAATGAGACTCTAAGGTCTTATAACCATTTTGTTTTTTATTTTTTGTTTTTGAAAATTAAACCTATAAATATTATTTTCACCTCCAAATTTATTCCTTTATTATCTACCTTTTACCAATTATTTAAAAACCAAGCCAAATTTTGAAAACTAAAAAAAGTAGCTTTTAAAAATTTGTTTTTGAAATTTGGAATTTAGTTAAGAATTCAAGCATTGTATTTAAGAAATATGCAAATCATCGTAAAAAAATGAGAGAAAATTGACTTCATTTTCAAAAACTAAAACAAAAAATAAAATGATTATCAAACCACGTCTAAATTTTTAATTTTGTGCGGAGGGTGTGAATTTTGAAAATGTTGAATAGATGAAGAATGTATTCAATGCAATTGAAAATTAATGAATATAATGGAAACAAAATTGAAAGTGTAAAAAACATCTAATTAGACACTTTTTTTCATAATAAACTATTCAAATTTTTTCAAGACTGTTTTTTTCTTTGTTTTCCGAACGTTTTTTTTTTCTCAAAAAAAAAATATGATTGAAATGGTTTTGGAAAATACTTAATTATAGTATATTTGAAAAATATATAAAAAAAATCGGAAGTTCAAATGTCTCTAGTCTCTACTAATATTAGAACAATAAAAACTAATATATATATATATATATAAAAGAAAACTCTACTTTCAAAATTGTCTAAGCATGCATATATGTCTTCCTGAATAATAGAAAGTAATTTTCAAACATTTTAAGTTATTGTTGATATCTATCTTCTTCTTTATTATTTCAGGGGTATCATTATTGGATATTAAAAAAAAAAAACTCTTAAAAACGATGGTTGATGTTAGTACAAGGCTTCATACTCACAAAATCTTAATATCGATGTCGAACTCTTTCATTGATCGAAATATTTTGAAATTATATATATTCCATAATGAATGATCACATATATAAACCAAAGAAATAATAAGGATTTGGTTATTTCTAAAAGTTAAGGTTTTAGCTGACCTTTGAGATTAGAGAT
Source organism: Benincasa hispida (assembly GCF_009727055.1). Taxonomy (NCBI): domain Eukaryota; kingdom Viridiplantae; phylum Streptophyta; class Magnoliopsida; order Cucurbitales; family Cucurbitaceae; genus Benincasa; species Benincasa hispida. The sequence continues at coordinate 3,072,050 of NC_052352.1, read as the reverse complement.
GGTAGATCTGAGGCTGGTCCATAGAGAAGTTTTCATCTTGGGGAACACATTAACAGAAAGAAGAAGAAGAAGATATAAATTTTTTTTAAAAAAATGTAATTATTATTTTGGAATTGATGTGTTATATATATATATATATATAAGGGTTTTGATTTGGTGTAATGTGTTAAGAATCTTAAGATAGGAGAAGTCCAGAAGAAAAGAAGAAGAAAGCCACGTGGCAGATGGATATTTAGCCTTTGGCTGCCTCCCGTGGTTATTTTATCACTTTCTCTACACGTTATCGTCCCTCACACGCACCACCCTCCGCGTCTCCTACACAGCCGCTTCTTTCCCCCCTTTCTTTTATTATTATTATTATTATGATTATGATTATTTTATTTTTCAAATTAAATTTTGAGAATTTTTTACAAATAAAAAATATCAAACTATTTACAAAAATAATAATAAAAAAAATTAATAGATACCGATAGACTTCTATCAATATTGTTGGATTTTATGTCCTAAAACTCGTGATTTGTAAACAATAAAACTTATTCTAAAAATTCAATAAGTTGTTATTAAATATATGAAGCGCTTATTTCATTTTAGAAATAAATACAGTAAACTAAAAGATTCATGACTATTTCATAAGTACTTGATCTTTATATGAAAACATAAAAGTGGATCAAGTTCGAGTAAATAGTCAAAATGATATATAGTATATGAATAAGGTTGGGTGCCTTGTAACACTATTGGATGTGGCCCACTCTGTACTTGTTACAAGAAGTTGTGAAGTGCTACAGACAAAGTGATCTTAATTTGTACATGTTATGACATGGGGAATGTAGGCGTTCTGTGCAATGGGTTTGTACAAGATTGGACCACGAAATTTATAATGTTGTTCACTATTTAAGATAGACTATTTCAAAGCGGTGACCTAGATAACTTGACTTTAATCCTGAGCTAACTATGAACTCTTATTTCTTCGGGATTATCCTTAGATTTTCATAGGTGAGGATTGGTTCAACAGCGCTGGCTCAATAAACCTCCATTTTAGAGGTAAGAACGGGTAGATAGCTGGGAACATAGGATGTAAGATGGAATTCACTTCTACCCACTTTAGGGATAGTAGTGAGGTTGTTCCCTTAAGTGCTGACTCTGGGTCTTGAACAAGGGGCCCAACCCTTTTATTGTTTCGATAGGGACTCGGTTTGTTGATCGGATCATAAACCAATTGTTCATTAGACGATCAGTGGGACTTAAAGAACAAGAGGTAATCTCGGGAGTAAAACATATATTTGACCTAGTCGTTATTACGAACAACCTGTGAAGAGTTAACTTACTAATCATGGTTATCGAGTGGACATAATATATCTAAAGTGAGGGGAGTGCAACTATGGGCTTTAGTGGAGTGGTCAATTAGTTAACGAATGGGGTTAATTTAGTATAAAGAGTTTAGTCAATCAGTCTCAAATTGTTGGAGCCCATGATCTGTAGGTGCACAAGGTCCCCCTACTAGCTCGTAAATGGATTAGCCTTAGAGTAGCTTGATAAGTTCATTTGAAACGTTCAAATTACAATTAAGGTAATTAGTAATTATATATGATATAATTACACGTTTAATTTTGGAATTAAACAAAATTGGAGAATCAATTAATATCGAAATATGATTTAAATATTAAATTCATGAATATAGATTCACGTTGGTGGAATTTGTGTTAAAATTAATTTAATATTTGATATTAAATTAATTAGGATTAATTAAATTATTTAATTATTTAATTATTATTAATTTTATTAGAAAATTAATTTGATAAATTAGTAAAGTTTTTTCAATTTGGAAATCAATTTGAAAATAAAAAAATTGAAAAAGTTGAATTTGGAAAAAGTGGGAGAACTCCACTTTCACAAACAAGAAACTCACTCAATATCCACTTTCTTCTTGAAGTCAATCTCCAAGCATGAGTTGTTCCTCATGCATCAACCTATTTTCTATGATGGTCTTGCAATAAATAGAGAAGATTAAGTTGAGAATCGAGGATGCAAAATTTGATATAGTTGTTGAGTTTTGTTGAAAACTTGAGAGGCTGAAGAAGGTGTTGTTCAACTTGCATCGGTGAGCTTCTTCTCCAAATTCCCTTCATCCAAGCTTATCTTGAGTCCCACAACTCAATCTAAAGCTCCAAGAGAATAGTAGGAATGCCTTGAGGTGGTTCACAAGAAGACTTAGAGAAGATTTGCAGCTAAAATCGAGTTTCAAGAGGTTCTACAAAGGTATGTTTTGAACCCTTTTATTATTGTATGAGCATGCTTTATTTATAGTCAAAATTAATGAATTAGAATGCTTATTGATCTTGTTGCTTCCGCTGCATGTTGATATAATCCAACAAAGATCTATCAATGATATACGTATATAAATTTCTATCAACCTCTATCAATGATAGATTTCTATCAGTTTCTATCACTAATAAAAACTAATAGACTTTTGTTAGCGTCTATTAATGATAGACTTATATCAATTTCTATCACTGATAGATGGTGATAGACTTTTATCAGTGTCTACCTGTGATAGACATTGATATCACAACTGTGATTAAATTTTGTTATTTGTGTAAATATGTTTCCTTATTTTTCAATTTCTGAAAATTCTCCTTGAATTTTTTGTCGACAAATTTGATATTTTTATATATTTATGGATTTGATATAGACCTAGTATTGTGTAAAATTATTAAACATATAAATAAGTAGCAAAATTTCACAGATTTTATTATAATATATAACTTGGTGACATTTTAACTCAATTAAAAAGTGTGATATGGTTTTTTTATTTTATGTTTTATAATTTTTTTCATAACTTTATATTCACATATCAACATTTTTTAAAATTGAGATCATTACATTTTCATCGACATCAAGGAGACCAACTGGAATTCAGATAAGTTAAACTTAATTTTGGGAAATTGATAAATATAATTTTTTTTTGTTGTAAAATTGAGGAGCACAACTGGAATACGGATATGGAGAAAATATAATATAATAATATATTTATATAATAATAAATAAATAAATAAAATAATTAAAAGCATAAAATAACTAAAATTATAAAATTAGATAACATATAAATTGAAGTGGAATTCTCACCAATGTATATATCTCTACAAAATCCACAAATAACCACTTATTTATAGGGAATTTTGGCAAGTAGGAAGTGACACATTTTGACACTATGTATAAATGGTTGAAGGACATATAGTGTGATAATGAGAAAATGACACTTGGCATTGGACACTAAGCATGACACTAATGGGCATATATTATTTTTATATAATATTTATAATACTCCCCCTTAAATGCACTATAATACACAAGGTTTTTTTTTGTAGGAGAAGAACTATATCTAACTAATAAATTTAATGAAAATACAATATCTGGTCTTGTATTATTAGCAAGATACATATGTGCACTAATTGCACTAAGATATGGTACTTTAGGACCAAGAAGTTCTTCATTATCTTCTCGAGGTCGAAATATATCTTTTTTTATATCCAATGAACGATTCCATTGAAATATTCAATGGATATGTTTTGTCCATATAAAATTCTTTCAAAAATTTTCTCAATTTGCAAACCAAGGCAAAAAAAAAAGATCCGAGATCTTTCATCTCAAATTATTTCTTAAGATATCTTCTATTGCCTTTGAAAGCTCTTCAAAAGTTCCAATTATATTCAAGTCATCAACATATACAGTTATAATAGCAAATCGATTGTGATTTCTTTATAAAAACACAGGGACATTGGATTATTTTGATATCATTCTTTCATAAATATCCACTCACGCAATTGTACCACATCCATTATGATTGTTTCAATCTATATAGTGATTTATGTAACTTTATTGAATACCATTCCCTATTGATGTATATGTTTCAGGTACATTAAATCCTTCTAGGATTCTCATATAAATATCATTATCAAGAGATCCATATAAATATGTTGTGATTATATCCACAAGATGCATATCTAAACTTTTATACACAGTCAAGCCAATTAAATATCTTAATGTAATTGCATCCACCACCGGAGAATATGTCTCCTCAAAATCAATACCAAGTCTTTGTGAAAAACCTTGTCCAACTAGTATTGCTTTATATCTTGTGACCTCATTTTTTTCATTTCTTTTCTTCACAAATACCCATTTGTATCCCTAGGTTTAACACCTTCAGGTGTTCGGACTACATGTCCAAAAACCTAACGTTTTGAAAGTGAGTTAAATTCTGACTCGATTACTTCTTTCCATTGAAGCCAATATTTTCTATGTCAACATTTTTCAACAAATTTTGGTTGAGGATCCTCATTTTTAGATATGATATCAAGAGCAACATTATATGCAAAAATGTTGTCAGTAATTACATTAGTTTGATTCCATCTTTTTTCTGACATGACATAGTTTATTCAAATTTCATTATCATCTTTAGATATTTCACCTTCCTCACTAGTCATGTCCATGATTTCTTTATGGGTATTTACATCCTCAACCAAGTCTTCTTGACTATTAATTATTTTTCTTTTTTGAGGATTTTTATCTTTGAAACCCACTGGTCTACCACGCTTCTGGCGTGTTCTAGACTCATTAGTGACAACTTGTTGTGTTGGGATATCAATTTTTTAAGGAACATTTGCAACTGGTATATGTGGTTTAGTTACTTTCTTTCCATCTATAAATGCATATGGTAATTAATTTGCTATATTTTGCGAATGAATTATTTTCTGAACTTTAAATTCACATTGATCTGTATGGGGATCTAAATGAGACAATAACGATGCATTCCATGTAATTTCTTTTTCCAACTTCTTAATTCCTCCCCCTAATGTTGGAAAATTTCTCATTAAAATGACAATCAACAAATCGTGCAATAAATACATCACCCATCAAGGGCTTAAGATATTTAATAATTGATGGGAAATCATATCCAACATATATTCCTAACCTCCTTTGATGACCCATCTTAGTGCGTTGTGGTAGAGCAATTGGAACATATACTGCACATTCAAAAATCTCAGTTGGAAAATATTTGGCTCATGACCATAAGCTAATTGTAATGACAAATACTTATGATAAGCTACTGGCATAATGCGTACAAGTGACGCTGCATGCAAAATAACATGTCCCTATAGAGATGAAGGAAGTTTGGCTCTCATAAGTAATGGTTTAGCAATTACTTGCAAATGTTTTATAAATGATTCTGCTAAACTATTTTGTGTATGAACATGAGCTACAGGATGTTCAACACTTATTCCAATTGACATACAATAATTATCAAAAGCTTGGGATGTAAATTCACCAGCATTATCAAGATGAATGGTCTTAATCGTATAATCAGGAAATTGTGCTCTTAACTTAATTATTTGAGCAAATAATCTTGCAAATGCAAGATTTCGACTTGATAATAAGCACACGTGTGACCATCTGCTGGATGCATCTATTAATACCATAAAATATTGAAATGGTCCACTTGGTGGGTTAATGAGTCCACATATATCACCAATGAATTCGTTCTAAAAATGCAGGTGATTCAGTCTCTACTAGCTGGTGATGGTCTAATTATCAATTTTCCTTAAGATCTAACATCATATGATAATTTATTAGATTGAAGAATCTTTTCCAGTGGGTGTCCATTTGAATTCTCAATAATTTTCCTCATCATTATAGATCCTAGATGACCCAATTGGTCATGTCAAATTATAAATATGTCTGGATTCATGAACTTTAGATTCATTGTTGCATATGTTTCAATTACTCGTACATGAGTATAATACAATCAAGAAGATAAAGCATGCAATTCTTCCAATATACGTTTTTCATTTGAGACAGTGGATATGATATATACATATTATCTTACTATCAATCTCAATATGATAACCATTGTAATGTATATCTTTAAAACTTAGAAGATTTCTCTTTGATTGACTAGAGAACAATGCATTGTCAATTGTAAATTTTGTTCTTGTCTTTCCAAAACTTTCGATCAAATTTGCAGAACCTGATATTGTATTTACTTTTGCTTTCAGCATTGTCAATTTAGAAAAGTATTTTTATTTGTAAGTATTGCATGTGTAGTTGCACTGTCGGTCAGACATAGATCTTCTTTGCTCAGTTTTTAGTCACCCAACACATGAAAATGATCCATGTTTCTTCATTAAAAGAAAATAATTACAATAAGAAAATAACACTTAAAATATACAAAAGTTACTAAAAAAAACATGAAGATAGATAAAAGAAAACAACAACATTAAGCCTAGATATTCTCAAAGTCAAAAGAAACACTTGATGTGCCACCAACCGTGTCAATCTTCTTTTCAGAAGATTCAATAAAGTCCGTCACATCCAAATTTGTCATATGGGATGGGTCAAATATGTCATTATCCTGGTATGCAAAATTTGCTTCCATATTTTTCTCTTTTTCCTTTAGGGAGGCTTGATAGAGGTCAACTAAGTATTTTGGCGTATGACATGTACATGACCAATGCCCCGTCATTCCACATTGGAAGCATTTACTTTCAACACTCTTTGAACTTTTATCTTGTGGAGCTTTTCCTCTGTGTTCATCATTTTGTATAGTTCTTTTGAAATTTAAATAATTAGAATGCCACCATAAAAATAATTATTATTTCTTCCTTTCTCACGGTCACAACCTTGATCGCAACCATGACCTCAACCACAATTATTATTAAAATTCACAGTATTCACTCTAGGGAATGGTGTTGTTCCGGTTAGTCGAGATTCATGATTTTTCATCAATAACTCGTTATTTTGTTCGGCCACGAGAAGACATGAAATTAATTCAGAATACTATTTAAAATCCTTATCTCGATATTGTTGTTGCAAGAGGATATTTTGAGACATTAAATGTAGAAAACGTCTTCTTTAACATATCAGTATCAGTAATATTCTCTCCACATAACAATAATTTTGAACTGATTTTAAATAATACGGAGTTGTAATCACTTACTGATTTGAAATCTTGTAGCCTCGTGTGCATCTACTCATAACGAGCTTTAGAAGAATAACTGTTTTCTTATGATCATACATCTTTTTCAAAATTTTCCACAAGATACTCCATTTTCAATTCCTCATATAATGAGGAAGGAAAATCATAGCTTTTGCTTTGTCTTGTCTGGATGTCGTATTTTCTTCTCTAATAGTCTCCCCAATATTCATAGCATCCAGGTGGATTTCGGCACAAGTACCCATGATAAATAATTATTGTCGTTAATATCAAGGGCGGCAATTCTAATTTTGTGAGATTTGTTATTGTAGCATTATCCTAAAATATTGTACTTATGTTAAAAATTTAATAGATATTGAATATGCAAAATAACATTAAATTTATTAATTATAACGAAGAGGAAAAAACCGGCATACCTTTAAGACCTACCTTTAGCGAGGAAAATGGCAGGAGCTCGTGCTGATAACGTGTTATGAAATTCAGGAGCACAATAGGAACACAGATATGGAGAAAATATAATATAATAATATATATTTATATAATAAAAATAAATAAATAAAATAACTAAAATTATAAAATTGGATAATATATAAATTATGTTTTATCTTGAATTTATGGTTAATTCTTGTGAAATATAATAAATTCTCAATCAATAAAGATGAGTTTATTGCATGGTCAAGGTCATTTTGTGTTATTGCATTGTTTTTAGGGGTAGATAGGTCATTCCCATTGAAGAACTAACTAATTTTTTTTTTAAGTGCATAAATTATGGGTTAAATTATAAAAAAAATGTCTTGAACTTTATACTTTGTGTCAAAAAAATGCCCTTAAATTTTTAAAAGTTTCAAAAACATCTTTAAACTTTCCAAAAGAGTTCAAAAAATACCATTGCCAATAGTTTTGGATGAAAATCATTAAAGTATTGTTTCAAAAAAACCCTGAACTTTCAAAACGTTTAAAAAATATTCTTAACTTAATAAAGTTAAAAAAATACCTCAATCGTTAATATTTGAACAAAAATCATTAATTCCTTAGGACAAAAATGACTTTAAAAATTAATAAAAAAAATAAAAAATAAAAAATGCTCCTACCGATAAAAATAAATTATATACGTATATCCTTATTTTTTAAAATAAATTATACATATATCCTCATTTGTTTTATATACGTACTCTCATATTTTTCTTAATTTTTCAATTCTTAGCATACACCAATTTTCTCAACAACCAAAATAAAAACAAATGTTTTAAGTTGAAACAAAAAATTCAATTTGATGTCTGTGTCGATTGTGATCAGGTTTCGGCTTCTATTGGATGTCAGTTTCTTAGAGTTCTGTGTTGGTTAGTTAGGTTGTTATTGATCATTGTCATTTTGGATTTTTCATTGGTCAGTCTAGTTGCCGAGTTACTTCTTTCTGATTTTTCATTCAAGGGTTTTCTGCTTCTTTTTCTAAACTTTCTGCATGTCATGAGGCTTTACTAGGTAAAGTTCCTCGCGACCTAATCTTTAGCTCTCCAGCTATCTGTCTCATCTGAAATTTCAAATTTCTAATTGATGTGGCTTGACTTTGCATAGAGCATCCTTTTTTTGCATGTATTCCTTAAATAAAACCTCTAACAGGGAGAAGCAACTCTATGTTTGTTGCGGTTGGCTTTGAAATTGTTGATGTCTTTGATGTCCTTGGTGGAAGCCTGGTGGTCCACCTCTATTTTTTTGCTGACCCCCTTGCGATTCTATGTGTTGCTACTAGTTCCCACCCAAGAGAAAATGGGATGGTTTCTCCATCCAAAATTATAGGTATTTGAGTAAGGATTATTTTTTATGAAGCACACAGATTGGAGATTTTGTGGGCACATATCAAATTTATGTGGTTTTGTACATCCAACGCATCCCATATCAGCAACTTGGCTCACCGTGTTGACCTAATTGTTGCTTCATGTGTTTACTTGACTCAATGCCATCGTTTGCAAGAAGTTGGTCATAACAACCATTTGTGTTTGCAGTGCGGTGATTGTATCAACTTCAATTTTTCTCAAATTGTTCCTTCGTCTATTTGATCTTGATCCATAGCCATTACCTTCCCAGTCTTCGTGGTTTCCCAAGATTCTATCTAAAATGACCTTTGCCTCGGTATACGTTCTATCTAACAAGCCCTATGAGGCAACAGTGTTTGCTGCTACTTGTGATGCTTTGTTTAATCCATCGTAGAAGATTCCCATTTGTACACAATCTGGTAGGTCGTTATGCAGGCAATTCCTCATAAGCCTCACGAAACACTGCTGTCCTTTTGCTGAAAATTGGTAATGTCTTCATTTTGCATTCTTAGTAGGCTTACTGTCTTGCCTTGTCTCTTGAGGAGAAAGGAAACAATGATAGCCAGATCTCCTCGGCAGTGATGTTTGGGATTACAAAATTGTTGCATATTTCAATGAAGCTCTTCAAATGAGTGTGAAGGCCCTTTCTATTAGGTTTTATGTCCTAAAACTCGTGGTTTGTAATTAATAGAACTTATTCTAAAAATTCAATAAGTTGTTATTGAATATATTGTTTTTTAGAAATCCAATAAACCTGAAAGTCCCATGACTATTACATGTGTACTTGAACTTTATGCGGAGACATACAAGTAGATTGAATACGAGTAAATAGTAAAAAAATGATCTATAGTATATGAATAAGGCTAGGTATCTTATTTTGGTAACACTATTGGATGCGGCCTACTCTGTAGTTGTTAAAAAGAGTTATAAAGTGCTACATACAAAGTGATCCTAATTCGTGCATGTTATGACATGAGGAGTGGGGGCGTCCTGTGCAAATGAGTTTTGTACTAGATCGGACCATGGAATCAGTCAGTCTTACTTTATAATGTTGTTTACTATTTAAGACTGACTACTTTAAAGCGATGACGTAGGTAACTTGACTTTAATCCTGAGCTAACTATGAACTTCTGTTTGGTCGGGATTATCCTTTGATCTGCAAACGATGAGAGTAGACCAACGACTCTGTTTAATAAGCCTCCCATTTTAGGGATAAAATTGGATGAATAGCTGGGGACATAGTCCTGCAAGACAGAATTTACTCCTACCTGATTAGGGTTAGTAGAGAGGTTGTTCTCTTTAAGTGCTGATTCTGGATTTTGAACAAGAGGGCTCACCCTCTCATTGGCCTGAAAAGGATTTGATTTGTTGATTAGATCACAAATCAATTGTTCATTAGGGGATCAGTGGGACTTAAGGAACAAGATGTAATTTCAGGGGTAAAACCAAGATTCGACCCAGCCGTTATTACGAACAACCTGTGAAGGATTAACTTACTCATCATGGTTATATTGAGTGGAAATAATATATCTATAGTAAAGGGAGTTCAGCTATGGGCTTTAGTGGAATCACCCATTAGTTAACGAATGGGGGTTAGACCGATCTAATGAATTTAGTCGATTAATCTCGGATCGTTAGAGCCCATGATTTGTAGGTCCGCGAGGTCCCCTTACTAGCTCATAAATGGATTAGCTCTAGAGATGCGTGATATTCTCCAATTTCATTTAATTTTAATTTGAAATGTTCAAATTAGAATTAAATGAAATTGGAGAATTAATATTAAATATGATTTAAATATTTGAAGATGGAATTGTGTAAAATTAATTTAATATTTGATATTAAATTAATTAGAATTATTTAAATTGTTTAAATAATTATTTATTAATTTTATTAAGAAAATTAATTTTGTAAAATTAATAATATTTTTAATTTTATAAGATAAATGGATTTATGAAATCATTTATCAAAAGTTGAAAAGGAAAGAAAGAAAAACACATAATGGAAAGTCGATTTTCTCCATTGTCTTCTTCGAGGTGCTCACACTAAACCCATCATCCAAGTCTTCATTTACTCCAAGCATGAGCTGCATCTCATGCAGCCATACTCATTGCATGATAGTTTGCAATATATTGAAGAGATTGGAGTGATTTTGAGATAATGCAACCCTGAAAAATTCGTGAGAAGAAAGGTGTTCTTCATTTTGTGTTGTTACTGTGAGCATTCTCAAATTTCTCTTAATTCAGGCTTATTTTGAGTCCCACAAATCAACCTAGAGCACCAAGAGGATAGTAGAGAAGATCTTGGGGTGGTCTACAACAAGATTCGGAGAAGATCAACAGCTGGATTCAAGCTTTGAGGAAGTTCTACAAAGGTATGTCACGAAACCCATTTATTTTTGCTGAAACATGCTTTCATTTCTGCCAAAATTAATGAATTAGAGTGCTTATGAATCCTGATCGCTTCTGCTGTGTGATGGTATGTTCCAATAATTGGTATCAAAGCATCATATAAGCATTCAATTCGATTTAATTTTGGTTTGGTGGGTGTTTTATATGAGTTATATGAAACTGTTGTACTAATATGATTCTTTGAGTTTTGGCTTTTAATTTCTCTTTGTTTTCTCAATTAAATTTGTAATTGGCTCTTGCTTGATGAGTTATATATGTTCTTAAGAGTCTGTAATTTATTTGAAGTCATTAGAGTTGAAATTAAGCTGTAAATCAAAGAAACAAGTGAAGAGACCGAGTTGCAGATTTTAGTTTATCAGCCTCTGTTCATGTCTTCATTGAGCTTCAATGGCTAGATGATCATTTAGCTTCATATATTAGACGATGTGAAGAAAAGCTAAACGATCGTGTAGCTTCGGGCATTGAACGTTGAAGTGTTGTGCGCTAGACGATCGTGTACGGAAGCTAAACGATGCGTTGTATTGCTATACGATGGCACTACACGATCGTGTAGCTTCGCATGAGAACTAAATGATGAGTTGTATTGCTATATGATGGCATTACACGATCGTGTAGCTTCGGGTGGGAGCTAAATGATGCATTGAATAGCTATACGATAGCACTGCACGAGCGTTTGCCTCTAAGCAACAGCTAAACGATGTGTTGAAGAGCTATACGATATAATTACATGATCGTTTACCTCTATGCGGTAGCTGAGCGATGCGTCGATTACTATACGATAGCACTACACAATCGTTTACCTTTGCACGCGCTAAACGATAGACACTAAGCGATCATGTAGTGTCGTCCGACATTAGATGATGATACTATGTGATAGAAGGCAAACACTACATGATCATATACCTTGGTTAGGCGCCATGCATTGGTGCTACACGATCATGCAAACACTAAATGATCAGGCAACCGTATGACGATGGTCGTCAATGCTAAATGATGAGCCTTAGCAAGATATTGAGCAAGAGTGAGACTGAGGTCCGGTCTGATTCAGCCTCGAATGGTTTTTTGCTGGTCCGATTCAGACGATTCGGATCCGGTTTAAGCAATTTGAGTTCGTTTTGGAGTGGTTCGAGTGGTCTGGAAGCGGTTCAGAAGCTGTTTTGTAATAATTAGATTTTTGTTTGTTTGTTTTTGCCAAAACCAAAGCCATATCAATTTGTGTTTAATTATTTATGCATGTGATGTATGTTATAATTAAATAAATCTTGTATGTGCATACAGTATGCCATGTAGATTTAAAATTCCATCGTAGGAAACATGTTACATACATTGAAAGTATGTTATAAAATGTTATAATATATAGTATATATGTTAGGGTTTCTTTTATTTAATATAATAGTTATATTAAATATTGAAGGCCTTTGTTGTTTGTCATAGATGTTTAGCATGCTCTAAAATTTTGTAAGCTGTTATAAAATTGGGTTAGACGTTTAAAATCCATAACAAAGAACAACTGCATGCTCACTTAGGTTAACCACCCGTTTTAATAGTTAAAATAAGTCGTTAAACTCATAAAACTAGGGTTACAAACTCAATCGGTTTATAATCCTGTCGAAGACTGGGGGTACTTAAGTTGACAAACTACAGAACACCTTCTACCTGGGGATTATGGCCAAATAATTGAGCGTTGGTAACTAATTTTATGAGCATACGTGAGTGGTGTGAGGTAATAAAAATCGTTTATCACATAGACATCATAGGTTTAAATCTATTTATAAGTGTTATACTTGGATAAAACCACCTAGACTTAGGGTTGTTTTTATTAGCCAAAAAGAACCTAAGTATAAAATTTGCCTAAACATTTAGAACTCTTTAGCGGGAGATTAAAAGTTATTAGCTCTCACCTCCTCAAGTTCACACTGTAAGGTGCATGCTCGGCTTTGTGTCGATTTTACCTCGACTGATCCATTCAGAAAGTGTTTGCATGGGTCAATAACAAGGTGAATGGGGGAAGTCGTTCATAGTAAGTGGGTGAAGGAAATGTGTGAACATTGTGTTATGGTCTCCTCCGTTAGTTTGAATCGTAAAATTTCTATGTTATGCCTACTGTCATTTTTATGCGACACTAGTTAGTCATAAACCACGGCGATCCCCTTAGAGGGTTGTAACATAGGATTCGGAACAACCCAGGCTTCAGTAAAATGAATAGGGTCTTATAGTTCCATCTTGGGCATTGTCTTCTATTTCGGAGGCATATTCATATCATTCTATAAGATCTGAAAAATGGCGAGTCTACACTTACAAGAATTACTAAGTGTTAGTAAAGATCTTGACCAAAGACGATAACTAAATGGCTATCGGAATATGAGTTATTCTGGAGATAGTATTTGGTCAAGAATTGTCTTGCTTCTGTGAATGAATTCTTGACTGCCCCTCGGTAGCATTTGTTCTAAATCACTTAAGTATCGTTGTAAAAATAATGATTATGGGTACATTATCACTTTGTTAAAACTTGTTTGGATTTAAAAGCAATTCATTTATAAAAAAAAAATTTATAATTTCAGAATGATGAGTTTAATTATACAATTGTTGGCATTGGACAAACTTATCGGGGATAACTATGTGACATGGAAATCAAATTTGAACACCATACTTGTGATAAATGATTTGCGATTTGTCTTAACAGAGGAATGTCCTCCCATTTCTAGCTCTAATGAAAACCGAAATGTTTGGGAAGCATTTGATAGATGGATCCGGCCGAATGATAAAGCCCCTGCTTATATCCTCGCCAACTTATCTGACGTTTTGGCAAAGAAACACGAGGATATGAGTATAGCCAAAGAGATTATGGAATCTCTAAGAGGGATGTTTAGACAACCATCCTTCACCCTGAGGCACGATGCTATCAAATACGTTTATAACAGTTGCACAAAAAAGGGGACAAACGTTCGTGAACATGTCCTGGACATGATAGTCCACTTTAATGTGGCAAAAGTAAAATATGTTGTGATGGACGAGAGAAGACAAGTTGGTTTTATTCTAGAATCTCTTCCGAAGAGTTTTCTGCAATTCTGTACGAATGCATTGATGAATAAAGTTGAATACAACTGACTACTCTGCTAAATGAGCTGCAGACTTTCCAAACTATGTTGAGGACTAAGTGTTGGGAATCAGAAGTAAATGTTGATTCTGCTGAGAAGAGAGGAACGTTCTCTAAGCCGGATGTTGCCTCCTCTTTTCAGAGTAAGAGTATTCCTGCAAAGAAGGACAATGAGAAAGGGAAAAAGAAATCTGTTGGCAAGAAAAGCACTGCAGACAAAGGGAAATGTTTCCACTACAACGAAAAAAGGCACTGGAAGAGAAATTGTCTTAAATATCTTGTTGAAAAGAGAGCAGAGAAAGCTAAACAGGCAACTTAGTTCCTGGGGACCGCTTACTCAGCTTGACCAGTGGGAGAAATTATTACTTGTTGATAACATTACCTGCTTTTGTGATCATATAATGAACATATTGTACATATTTTTTTGTTTGAATGAAATGTTCATTTTTAAAAATATGTTTGTTTTATCTTATAGCAACTTTTGTTAAGAATCAAATTGTTAAAAGCCATTTTCATATATTTAGATATTTAAAAATGGCCTAGATCAAAGTATAGTAAAGATTTCTAGATCTAACTATTAACAAGAGTTTTTGAGATAGGTCAGACGCGTCTTACTCAAAGAGTTGAGAGTACCTCAATGTAATGGGAGAAAAGTGTACTTCCTGGTCAATATTGAGAATTATATGCATTCCTTATATAGTTTAATAAGAATCTTATTGTACACTAATATGTTTACAATGATTCTCTCGGCTAAAGTGTTTGAGAATCACCTAGTAAGACTAGGAATACCAGTTATATAACCTAGGGCAAGTGGGAGAAATATCGGGTATGGATTACCGAATGGTAAACCATGGGTATGGGATGCTCTAATTTATTGTATTTTCTATAAAACTCAGACACTCAGTCTTATACTCTTATATATTGATATATAAGTTACCACTGGAGTATTAGTCCAAGTGGGAGTTTATTAGGTTTTATGTCCTAAAACTCGTGGTTTGTAAACAATAGAACTTATTCTGAAAATTCAATAAGTTGTTAATGAATATATTTTTTTTAGAAATCCAATAAACCTAAAAGTCCCTTGACTATTACATGAGTACTTGAAATGTATGTGGAGACATACAAGTGGATCAAGTTTGAGTGAATAGTAAAAAATGATCTATAGTATATGAATAAGGTTAGGTGCCTTATTCTGGTAACACTATTGGATATGGCCTACTCTGTAGTTGTTACAAAGAGTTACAAAGTGCTTGATGACATGCAGAAATGCATGTCATCTTAGGCCTTTTACTTAGAATTATGAAGGTTGTTAGGCAGAATATGCGTCGATCATGATAGGAATTCACAAGAATATGAGCTTGCATCGATCAACATGTCGAATCTCAGCTAGCCCATTATTTTGCGTTAATTATGCGTTCAATGTTCTATTTTTGTAGCCAATGCAGGAAATGAACGCAAATACGGAAACCGAACCATCGCATAGATGACCGCATGCGGAGAAACACTCCATCGTAAGGCAAAAGAATCAATCAACGCATGGATGTTGCGGTAATCGATCGTATGCGTCCATCGCATGGGAGTTGCACTCGTCAGGCGATTGCGGTCATCATGTAGAGTTGTGGTATTAAGCGAATACGGTCATTGAATGATTTCGGCTACGCGACAACACAAATTAATGGATCAATGCAAGGTAGGTAAAATGAACGCATCAACGCATCTACCTCGAGAAAATCCAAAGCTGATGTTGACATTTCACCTACCACGTCGTTACTGGCAGAGGTTCAGAAAAGGACTAATGCACCGAACGTCAGACTCAGAGCAGTCCAATTAATGCTGTCAGCAATCCAAACTTTATAAATAGAGGCCGAAGAGCTGAAATTTGATCATCCGGGGAGATTATTCCTCAACCGGAGATTTTTCTCGCAATTCAGAAAAAATGCGTGAGAAAACGCCTGCATCCATTCCGAGTGATGACTGGAGCCTTTGACTGGAGTTAGATCTCGAGAGAGTCAGCTCCTCCGCCCATCCATGGCACCATCGGTAGCCTTTATACACATCCGCTGGAAGCAAAGTTTTGCTTCCAGCCGGTCATTTCTTTTCCTTTCTTTTTCTATATTGTATTGTATGAAATTTTGGAATTAAGGAATTATACAATCTGTTTTCAATGAATTTCTCTATTCCTTCGACTCCATCTTCATCTTATTTTCTTAGCATCTTTACTTTCATTGCAATACTTAGTGGGATTCAGTCATGTGGATTAGGGATATGAAGCATGTAGCAACCCACTGAGAGGTGTGCGTTGTGCGAGTATGTGAGTAATCTTATTTGCTTAGAGTGAAGCTGCTGCAACGCCTATCTATGGGCTAATGCATTGCTTGTCTATGAGTGTAGTCAGCAACAATCAACTGCCCAAGAGGGTAAGTGGTTGGACGCACTAAGCAAGGTATGCATTGTTCATTAGGGATAGTAACAATCTTAGGTCAACGAAGTTTATGCGATTGTCTTGTATTATGTATGTTTCGTTCGTCTATTAGGGATACTCGGGAGGGTAGTCTAAGGACAGGATCTAGGCTTGGGAAGGTCAGGTCAGAATCTAGGCTTGGGAGAACCAAATTAGAACACATAATACAAGAGATAGGCGCTTAGGAATGAGCACTATTTGTTATTAACATATCGCATGCATCCTAGAGATAGAATACGATTGAATGCGGTCACCTTGCTTTCATGCATTTTGCATCATCGCATAGGACAAGAGTAGAGACTTAGGAATAAGCTCTATGGACACTTTTTCATTCAACACATGCGTCCTAGAATTAGGAGCACCGCATTTCCATTGAAAAATGACTTGTCGTGTATGGATGTAACATGATCGCATAGTCTGACGCTGACTAAGGTTGCCCTTGCTGTCACTCTTAAGGGTTGCAATGAAAACATCTCGGCATTGTATCTATTTCCCATACATTTATTTAATATCAAGATTTGTCACATCTCTACCTTTCATGCATATTCTCATTGCGTTATCTGCTAGATAGGAGTAGGATTAGAATTAACGTAGCAATATCCCCTCCATTCTTTTATTCAACCGCCGCATGCACAATCACCACAAACATATAGTTACAAGTCCCTGTGTTCGACCTCGGATTACTCGAGAAATTTGCGTCCATGTTATATTTGGTATGAATGGAAGAAAACTTGTGGCAGAACGCATGGTCATCACATACATTTATTAACGTATATTCATTCCAACGCATGACCATCGACGCGTGACTATCAACGCATATCTTAGGAACATGCATCGCATACCGCATCCAAAGACAGTTGGTTGACGAGTAAAATTGACTTCCAATTTCCCACCATCAGTACTACATATGAAGTGATCCTAATTCGTACATGTTATCACATGAGGAGTGTTGGCGTCTGTGCAAATGAGTTTTGTATAAGATCGGACCACGAAACCAGTTATTCTTACTTTATAACGTTGTTTACTGTTTAAGACTGATTATTTCAAAGCGATGACCTAGGTAACTTGACCTTAATCCTGAGCTAACTATGAACTCCTGTTTGTTCGGGATTATCCTTTGATCTGCAAACGGTGAGAATAGACCAACGTCTCTGCTCAATAAGCCTCCTATTTTGGGGAAAAGACCGAATGAATAACGGGGACATAGCTCTGCAAGTCGGAATTCACTCCTACCCGATTAAGGTTAGTAGAGAGGTTGTTCCTTTTAAGTGCTGATTCTGGGTCTTGAATAAGAGGCCTCACCCTCTCATTGGTCTGAGAGGGATTCGATTTGTTGATTGGATCAAAAATCAATTGTTCATTAGGGAATTAGTATGACTTAAGGAACAAGAGGTAATTTCGGGGATAAAACCGAGATTCGACCTAGTTGTTATTATGAACAACATGTGAAGGGTTAACTTACTAATCATGGTTATATCGAGTGAACATAATATATCTATAGTGAGAGGAGTTCAGCTAGGGCTTTAGTAGAATCATCCATTAGTTAACGAATGGGGGTTAGTTCGGTCTAGTGAGTTTAGTCGATTAATCTCGGATTGTTAGAGCCTATGATCTGTAGGTTCATGATCTGTAGGTCCGCAAGGTCCCCCTACTAGCTTATAAATGGATTAGTTCTAGAGTAGCATGATAAGTTAATTAGAAATGTTCAAATTAGAATTAAATGAAATTGGAGAATTAATATTTAAATATTTGAAGATGGAATTGTGTAACATTAATTTAATATTTGATATTAAACTAATTAGAATTATTTAAATTATTTAAATAATTATTTATTAATTTTATTAAGAAAATTAAATTTGTAATATTAATAATATTTTTAATTTTATAAGATAAATGGATTTATGAAATCATTTATCAAAAGTTGAAAAAGAAAGAAAGAAAAACACATAATGGAAAATCGATTTTCTCCATTGTCTTCTTCAAGGTGCTCACACTAAACCCATCATCTAAGTCTTTATTTACTCCAAGCATGAGCTGCATCTCATGCAGCTATACTCATTGCATGATAGTCTGCAATATATTGAAGAGATTTGAGTGATTTTAAGGTAATGCAACCAAAAGAATTTTTCTCCAAATTCGTGAGAAGAAAGATGTTTTTCATTTTGGGTTGTTGCTATGAGCATTCTCCAACTTCCCTTAATTCAGGCTTATTTTATGTCCCAAAACTCAACCTAGAGCATCAAGAGGATAGTAGGGAAGATATTGGGGTGGTCTACAATAAGATCTGGAGAAGATCAGCAGTTGGATTCAAGTTTTGAGGAAGTTTTACAAAGGTATGTCACGAAACCCATTTATTTATGTTGAAGCATGCTTTCATTTCTGCCAAAATTAATGAATTAGAGTGCTTATGGATCCTGGTCGTTTCCACTGTGCGATGGTATGTTCCAACAATTCCCTGGTGCACCCCCAAATTATCCAGTAGTTTGGATCATTTCGAGCATGTCTGGTTTCATTTCGAATCTGGCTCCCTCAAATGTTGAGCGCATAATCCCAAATGAGAAATCATATAAATTTGGTGATGCATACTCCCTTACAGGTCTGTTATGATCGTGCGCAAGGAGTATTGAGTTGGCCTATGCCAACGCATTATTGGCATTGTTGGCTGCATTTGGCACCGTAGGGTTGTTCTGTTGGTCCTCCATGGTCCTAGCTATATATATATATATATATATATATATATATATATTTTGTCTTCTTCACCGATCTTATCTAATTCTTCTTTTAAAAGTCCTCACAATCTCTGGGTCAAATAGAAGTTATGGCGATGTGCCATCACTCATATACTATATGCTACGCTTTCAACTTAAGCATGCAATACACAATCAATCGAGTATCTGTGAAAATCAAACGCAATTCAAACACTAGTTAGTTAACTAAGTCTCCAGCAACAACACCAAAAACTTGTTGCATGTACAAAATGTTGATTGCTTTATGTCATACTTATGTAAAATTAATGAGTTGACCTATCTAAATGAACGCAAGTTTTCCTACTTAAACCCAAGTGTAAGTATAAACAAAGTTTCCTAGTGAGTCCAAGGTCGAACATATGAACTTAGACTAAAAATATGCTTGAACTGAATGAATGATCTTAACGAAATGGATACTAAAGAATATGTTGAGTGATGGAGTTAACTATTAACGAGCGAAAGTAATTTTGATCTTAAGTACTCTAATTAGGTTAATTCCATTGAAATAAGCATGCAATTTAACACAAGATAAGGAGCTTAAGAGAATACAACCTTCGTAGCCTAAATTCCTTCTTGGTTTTTCTATCAAATTTGGTTCGTAGACCATTATGAGAGTCTTCTCAACTATTCTTCGGCCTAAGAATGGGATGGTGGGATCTGAATGACCAATTTAGAGAGAAATTGAACAAGGGTTTGAAAGAGAATTAGGGTTATTATTTTTTTTTTCTAAAATCTCATGAATTTCTAATTTTGCCAAGAAAATTAAAAATCATAGAACTCTTTTATTTATAGGCAAAAACATGCAAATCATGCAATTTTTGAGTTAATGAAAAATTGATATTCAAAATTCCATAAACTCTTTAATAGGAATGAATTCGTGGGATTAGTGTCTTCAAGTGGAATCAACACCTAGCAAAAATATTTTAATTTGCAAAACAAATTTTGGATTTTCCCTCTAAAATGAAACTTAGATCTTTCCACTAACTTGGTCACAAGTCAGATTTGACTCTCAAAATCCATAGTTCAATTTGACTTTTTTAATCTCAAAGTCTAAAGTCAACATTTTGACTTTTCTCAATTTTGACCTAGTCAACAATTTTAACTTTTGTTGCAATTTTGACTTCCAATCCAACTTTGACCTCTTTAATTTAAAATTAATTTAAACAATTAATTTTAATTTAAATAATTAATTAAAACCAGTAATCCGATCAATCTTAATTGACCGTTTTTTAAACCTTATTTATAAATTTTCTATATTCAAATCTTATTTAGATATATTTTTCTCTCTACATATGTTTAATTTATAATTAAACATTAGGTTAAATATATCAAATATATTCAATACTTTACTTCAAAAACCAAATTAAAAAACTTTGAACTTGTTCATCACACTGTTATAAGGTTTAGTCTGATATGAGCTAGTAGGGGGACCTAATGGACTTACAAATTATGGGCTCCAACGATCTATGATTAACCAGCTAAACTTTTTAACCTAATTAACCAACATTCTTTAACTACCGGGTCACTCCACTAAAGCCCAGTAGTTGAACTCCCCTCATTGTAGATATATTTTTGTCCACTTGATATAACTATAATCAGTAAGTCAACCCTTTACAGGTTTGTTTGTAATAACGGTTGGATCAAAAGTTGTTTTACCCCTAAGATTAAATCTTGCTTCTTAAGTCCCACCAATCCTCTAATGAATAATTGATTTGTGATCCAATCACCAAACCGAGTCCCTCTAAGGCCAATGAGAGGGTGGGGTCCATTGTTCAAATCCCAGAGTGAACACTTAAGGGAACAACCTCTCTACTGTCCCTAAAAGCAGGTAGCAACGAATTTCATCCTGTACTCTATGTCCTCAGCTATCCATTCGGTCTTACCCCTGAAATGGGGGCTTACTGAGCCAATGTTGATGAGTTAACCCCCACCCATGCAAATATAAGAATAATCCCGAATAAACAGGAGTTCATAGTTAGTTTAGGATTAAAGTCAAGTTACCTAGGTCATCGCTTTGAAATAATCAGTTTTAAACAGTAAACAATGTTATAAAGTAAAAGTGACTTATTTCTTGGTTTGATCTTATACAAACTCTTTACATAGGACACCCTCACTCACATGTCTCTAGATGAACGAATCAGGATCTCATCATTTGCTTAAATTACAAAGTGAACTGCATCCGATAGTGTTTCCATAATAAAGTACCCAATCTTTTCCATATACTTATAGACCATTTAGACTATTTACTCAAACTTGATCCACTTTTATGTTGCTATATAAAGTCCAAGTATTCATGTTATAGCCATGGACCTTAATTTATTGGATTTAGGATTTTCTAAAATAAAATGAGCAATTCATATATTCAATAACAACTTTATTGAATAAACCTCAATAACAACTTTATTGTAAACATAATAAGTTTAAAGATTATAAATTGCAAGTTTTAGGACATATAACCCAATATTGAGTGGATTTTGTAAAACTAAAATGACAAATTGATTATAAGTGATGGTGAAAATGGATGAATGTGAATGGTGAAAGTGATAGTGGAGTATGATGCGTCAAATGTGTGTGAAGGTGATGATACGTTGAATGATGTGGTTGATGGTGTTGGTGATAGATGCAATCACAATTAAAGCAACGTGCGTTGAAATGAAGGAAAAGATAGTGATAAAGTAGGGCTGTGAAAGTTCACTAACATTCTCTTAAGCAATGCATAAGTTATGTGTTCATGTCATTAACTCATAAAATGAAGAATTCACCTCTTAGTGTCTTATGCCTCATTTATCTTATCTCTAAGATGCATGCTCAAGTTAATTTTAGACAAACTTTATCTTTAAAGCTACGTCTTTTCTTGTTTAATTAAGTCCACAATCACTTACTCTCTCAAGCAATTGATTATTTCTACTTAAATCGATTTTCAGATGGATTCAAGCATTGGATTAAGCAACATTAAACAAGATGAACTTTAACTTGTGCAAAACTTTTAAAAATCTCAGTTTTAATCTTCTCAACCCATTAGAAATTTAGTTGCTTATGATGAAGAGAAGAGAGCATGGATAAATGAGAGATAATGGAAATATATCTATATTAAGAAATAACAGGTTTTTGAATCTCAAGATCTTAATATAAATTGAAAATAACACGAAAATAGAGTAAAGTTTAGAAATGAAGATGTTAAGTCGCCCGTTTAAATGTCTTGCTCCCTTTGGCTTTAATAGTGGTTTCTTCAAGGTGGTTGCAATGGAAGTAGATGGTGCTCTCTTACTTTTCAGAGAAGAAGACTGAGCTCTCGCTCATAATTCCTCAAAGAGAAGCTCAAGATTAAAGACAATGGTGGAAAAAGGGAGAAAGTTGGGCAAAATTTCGGTTAATCTCTTGGTAGAAAGTCTAACATTTGAATTGAATCTTGCTAGGCTATTTATAGGCATCAAAAGGAAGCTTCTCAACCTCTTTCTAATAATAATCTGACACCTTGCATTTAATTCTATGTCCTGCGGTTTCAAATCTCGCGTCACATATTCACTAGTTCTGTCGTGACTGCCTCAAATCAACTACCAACTTGTACTTTGATTTGACGTCCACCGCTCATGCATTTATGTTTTCCTTTTTTCATGTTTTAGCTTAACACATAGTTCTTCGCATGCAAGATTGAAAGTTGATTGGATCTCTTTATGCGTTCTTAACTGTAGGTTTTGTTTCTTAGTTGATTTTCGTTTATTTTCATAAAATCTCGTGTTTAAAGACATTAGATTCTATAATTTTCAAGATAACGAGCTTTGTAAATGCTCGAACAAAAAATTTATCTATTTACATGAATTTCATTTCAAGTTAATGCATCTTTTTTCTAAATTTCTCTAATTATTATGAATAAAGAGCTACAATAACTTGTATTTGTTGGGGTTGATGCCCTAAATCTCGTAGGGTCTAGTTTGTAAATGTATTGAACAAACTCATTGTCTATTTAATAAAATATATGATATTTTATTTCATATTTTTGTTGCATTAATCACAAACCAATAAACTAACATCCAAGGTTATCTTGTAACTTTAACATGTATGTAGAGACATACAGGTGGATTATGTTTAAGCAATAACCTAAATGGTCTGTAGTAGATGGATAAGGCTGGGTACCTTATCCTGGTGACACTACGAGTATGATTTACTTTGTAGGCGTTACAATTATTGTAAAGTGCTACAAATAATCTGATCCTAATCATTCATGTATAGACATGTGAGCGGGGATATTCTATACAGAGGAATTTGTATAAGACCGGATCACGAAATGCTTAGTCTCATTATATAACACATTCATAATAGAGACTTACATTTTGCCAGGATGACCATAAGTAACATGACTTGAATCCTGAGTGAGTTGTAAACTCCTGCTTATGAAGGCGATCCTTTGATTTGTATAGGTGAGAGTGGTCAGATCGTCGACTTAACAAGCCTACCATTTTGGGGATTCGTCTGATTGGGGAGTTGGGAACACAGCTACACAATAAGGAATTCACTCATTCCCCAAGGTGGGGGTAAGTAGATAAATTGCTCCCTTAAGGGCTGATTACGGGGCTTGAACAATGTGGCACCACACCCTCTACTAGCCCGAGAGGGGTTTAGTTATATTTGGACTATGATCTATTGTTCATTAGAGGGATCAATGGTACTTAAGGGTTAGATGTAACTACATGGGCAAAATGGTAATTTTGGCCTAATTGTACTTACGAGCAACTTGTGAAGGGTCATCATACTGTTGATTGGTTATATCTAATTGACACAGAAATATATCTGTAGTGCAAAGAGTGTAGCTGTCGGTCTTTAGTGGAGTGCTCAACAGTTAACGGATGATGAATAATTTAATTAAAAAGTTTGATTAATTATTCATGTACTATTGGAGCTTCAAACTACAGATCCATGAGGTCCCTTGGTAGCTCAATAGGATTAAATGAGAATCAGTTTTCGGATTAATTTGAATTGTTCATATTAATAGAGGGATTTAATTATATATGATACAATTAAGTTATTTTAATTATATGTGATATAATTATTATAATGTATTTGGTATATTATAGATTAATTGAAAGGAAATAAATATTTGAATAAGATTAAAATATTATTAATATGAATTGGATTCATAATTGTTAAATTTAATATAAATGTGATTTATATTAAATGTCACATAAGAGAAAAAAAAAACTATAGATTATATTGTATGTGATACAATATTAAATCTATAGGTTATATGTTATATTTGATATAACATATATATATATATATATATATATATATTAAATATCATTTTTTATTTTAAATAAAAATGGGGACTCCATCCCCCTCTTTTCTCCCTACTCACATAAGTGGGTGATTGTGATATTTGGTTTTCTGAAAGATAAAAAAGAGTCTCCTTCTTCCATGATCAGTTCTTCTTCTTGATTGATAATGGAAAAACAACAGAGGAGTTTTGTGTGTAGGAGTTTGAGTTGTTGGTGAATAATTTCAAACCTTCCTCCTATCTACTCAAAATTTCCCTCATTCCAAAATAGCCAGAGTCCACTGCTTCTAGTTTTTTTATTTGAGAATACCAAGAAAGCCTTTGTAGTAGTGTTCGTGCTCTTGATTGAGGTTTTCTTGAAGAGAGTCTTCAAGACGTTCGTGTTCTGTTCGAGGGATTCTTGAAGAAAAGTCTTCATATGTAAGGTTTCTAAAACCTTTTTAATAGCAATGTAAATGCATATCTTATTCTTAATTTACTGTAAAATTTACATTCAATAAAAAATGGGATTTGGGACGATCTTTTTTCTGCTCACGGTTCCCTTCAATTTGAGATCCTTCAGTATTTCTACAAATTATTAGTATTCCAAGTGTCGAATCCCATAGGACTAGGTTGACTTTTAATCCAGTTATGACTATGAATCAATGAAACCGAAGTAACTAAGGAAGAGTTTATATTGTGATGAATGAGAGAAAGCTTTAAAAACAGTAAACAATGATAATCAAATAGGGGAAACAATGTTTCAACCTTTTAGGTTTTGTGCCTTAAGTGATGTGGTCGCATTATACCTCAACAGTGAATCACATGTGAATAAAAAAAACTACACCTATTTGGTCTTATGTCAAGTTCCTTTAGGAGGTTTAAGTAGCTAATGTCTAATGTTTCCTTGGTTAGCTTGATATTAGATTAATTTAAGTTCATTTTCTTTATCCTAAGGTGCACATTATTTCTAAGGTGACTTGACGGTCCTATTTCTAGACTATAAGTCTCATATCTCTTTGTGACGTCTGCTTACACCCTGACCTTCTCAGCACTAGAACTCCACTAGATCGTTAAATTAAGTGGTCAGTTCAACGTACTGATTTTATCTTTAAACTCAACAAAGAGAATGTGAAAAACAAAGTGATATGAAGTGCAACATAACTTAAGCCATAACAACCTTAGGGCATCCACATTGTTGGGCCCTTGGGAAGATTTAGCCTATGATTAATGATAAAATAATGAACTCTATTAAATCATAAATCATAGCTACAATGTGGAGTACGATGTTCAAAGAAAGTAAAAGAACTACAAGAAATAAGTGAATAGAAATGTTGAAAAATACAACTCAGGAGACCTTGGGACAAATCCTCAAATTCCTAATCTTTCTCTAGGTTGATTCCCCCTTTTTCAAGGAAGAATCGTTCGTTATCATATGCTTTCACATAATGAGATGACCTAGAACGCTACGCCTCAGAGGAACTTTCGTTTTTGAGGCTATTGACTTGAGAAGTTGAGAAAATGTCCAAAAGGACGGATGGAAATGACAGAATCTATGAAAGAAGAGGAATGAATTCGAAGGTAGAGAGTTTGTCTCGAAATGAAGGGCTTATCCTCTTTATATAGACTCAAAATCGATTGAAGAGGGCTGAAATCCATGCTCTAAGGATTTACCAGTTGAAATCGAAGCGTGAAAATCGCAACCACCTTTGACTAGGTTGAGTTTAAGAAAATTAAGGCTCACTGATGTGGCTATAATGAATCTAGTGATGCGGCCGCATCGGCAAAAAATCTACAATATAGCCTAAAAGTCCACAAAATTATCTTAACATCAATAAATAACATCTTTTAAACTCAATCAAACCTTCGTGAGCTCATTTTAACTAATTAAGACTAAATTTAAGGGAAAACACATGTGAAATTCCAAATTTTCAAGTAAAAGTGCACAAATAAAGGCCCAAAAACATGCATTCCATGGCATGTATTAAGTATATTATTACATAATTTTATCAATCTTGTTATTTAGCATTAATTAGGATTTTTTAGTTTAATTTTAAAATATCTAATTAGTTTAAATTGAGTATATTTTTAAAAAGTATAGTTAAACCCTATTCACCCCTTTAAGGTTGTAATATATTGGTCGAACAATTGGTATCAGAGCGTCGCTCTTGTTTTTAATCAAAATTTTTTACCAACAGCTTTTTTACTTGATACCTATTAGTTGAGTTATTTACTCCAACAATTGGTACCAAAGTGGGTAGCTCTTCTACATAAATTATTTTCAAGTATTATGTTGATACCTAAAGTATCTTACTAATATTTTAAAAAAATATTTGAAAAGCTTTGCTAAAGTTATATGGTAGAAGGTCAATGTATTGATACACCTCCTTTCTCTAATGGTAAAAATATTTGGAGAAAGAAAATGAAAACATTCTTACTATTACTTTTAATATCTTGTACGTTTGTGAATATAATTTATCAAAATTAAAAATATAATTTATTAAAATTAAAATTGAATGATCAAATGCTCTATTTTAATGCTCAGGACATAATTATCATATATAATGATTTAGATGATCAAGTAACTTTACTATATTAAAAGGGACTATGTAGGGAGAATCTTTACATGCCCCTTTTGCCCTTATATTTTTCATAAATTCTCATATTACCCTTTTGTCGAGTGGTTGTGACTTTTTTGAGTGTAGGTGTCCATTTGAAAGATAGTGAAGGTGACTTATCTAATTTTTAGTTTACAAAATAAATTCATATATTTAAAAAATAAGGTCTTAGGTTGAATAAGTGCAATTGATATTGATGGTATATGACTCTTTGAGATAAAGTGCAATAGATTGCAATTAAAACCCTAAAGACACCTCATTTACGAAACCACGCAACTCAAACAAAATCTTTCATCCAAGAGATATAAACATGCACATATTTATACATTCTTTCATTTGGAATCCAAGCTTTGGTGATGGGCATTTGATTCTCTCTTCTATCCCACTTCACCAAGAGAAATAATATCAATAGATCATTTTATGAAAATGGAATAAATATGAATGGCCCCTCCAACGCCTAAATGATGAACAATAAAAGAAATTTTCTTAGCCGAGTATCTTTGATGGGAGCAATTTCAAAATAGTTAGTTTTATTATTTTGAAATTTTTTATATTGTATTGAAATTATTATTTTCTTGTTTCTATTTTGAAGAGATTTGATTTAGAATTTTATTTATATATAAAAACTCAAATGCCAAGAAAAAATCTTCTCTGTTTGGATCTTCGCAACATGTAATTTTTTTTTATGTTGTATTGAAATGTGTTTGTTTGTTTTTTATTTTGAATTTTGTTGTTTAGTTTTTGGAGGGATTTGATCTAGGAGTTCATTTATATGGAGAGATAGATTTGGATTTCAAATGGGGAGTGTATAAAAGGTGTTTGATGATTTGTGTTTGCATATGTTGACTCTATTGGAAGGATTAATTCAAATTAGGGGTAATTTGTTCATTGATTTTTCGATTATAATTTGGGATAAGTGTATACAATTTATTTAAATTTATTCGTTCTAACTTTTAATGACTCGTTTAATTTTGTTTGTATTTCTTATTTTGCATGAAAATTGAAAAGAAAGAGCACTATGTGAAAAAGAAGATGGAGGAATGAAACAAATGAAGATGCTAAATAATCTCGCCAAATAAGGTACATTCGCCTTTACTTTCCTCACTTTTTCATAGATTATGGGATCAAATGATTTATTGTACTCAATTTTTTTTTTTAATTTAATTGCAATGTATTTAGATATGAAATTCACCACAATAAAATTTATTTGATTTCATAGATTAACTCATTGCATTATATTTTATAACAACAAAACCTAATAAAAATTTATTCGATTTCATAAAATTTATGATCTCCAACATATTTGTTTTACCCAACCTTCATTCTTTTAAATTTATTTTATTTTATTGCATTTATTTAAATTTAATAACTCACTTCAATAAAATTTATTTGATTTCATAGAATATATAATCTCCAACAATTTATTTTAGTCTTTTTTTCATTTTTTTTAGATTTATTTTATATCATTGCATTGCATTTAAATATAAAACCCCATTTCCAATTTGCAACAAAAAAAAAAATTAAATTTTAGATAATATGAGGTAGATTGGATGATAACTATATGGTTTCAAATATATTTTTATATTTAAAGAACCTTGCCAAGGAGAAAAAAAAGGGTAAAGATTTAAGCTCCTTTGGTAACCATTTTGTTTTTGAAAATTAAGTCATCTATTAATCGATTTAAAAAACCAAGCCAAGTTTTGAGAACTAAAAAAATAGCTGTCAAAAAGTTATTTTTGTTTTTTGAATTTAACTAAGAAATCAATCATTGTATTAAGAAAGATGAAAACCATGGTAAGATTGTTTTCCAAAAACAAAAACAAAAATCCAAAATGGTTACCAAATAGGACCTTAGTTTTTGTTTATTTAGCATCTCTTAGATTATTTTCTAATATATGCCCCACCAAAATCCAACCACTTACTTTTTAGCGATGAACCATTAATTAGGTTAAATGTCTACTAAACATTGGTTAGAGAAGAAAAATTAATTGAATGACTTTCAAAATTTTTAGAGTTTGAAAGTTTACATAATTGAAACAACTTTGTGGACCATAAAAAATATAGTATTTAGTAAATATCATAATATACAACATGTTTATTACTATATTATATCAAATTATGCTAAGGAAATCATAACTTTATCACTTTTATTATGAATTATTTTAAAATTTATTATTTATTAGTTATCAAGTGTCGACCTAAAACATAATATAATTGTATATGAATTGTATATAAATCTACATAAGTATAAAATCAAACTTAAATATTTGAAATAATAAACATCAAAACTATATGACAAATAATTGTGCAATTGATTCAAAACTCTTTTCAAAAAGCACAAAATTTTAAATTTGATTTTCACATTCACTTTATACCATATATTTTATATTGTGATGATGATAAACTATCTTATAAAAATAAATTATTAATTAAATCATGATAAATTAACTCTAAATAGTTCAATTGATAACACACATCAATAAATAAAATTTTTATATTATCTTATAAATTTGTTTATATGTTCTAGCATGTCATGCTACTATTATAAATATTACTAGCCACATGTCATGCACGTATTATTGAACTAGTGTGATAAAATTGCAGAATTTGATTATGTATATGATATTTGGAATTTTCTTGATAATATGTATGGCACAGAAAATTCTCCTTGTACTACTAACGATTTATTTGATGTGAAGGAGAACTGTTATTTTCAAAATAAACAAAATTTCTATAAAATGGAAAAAGAAAAATGTGATGGATCCTTTGTGCACAATGACTCATTCAGATAAATATTATGGTGATGAGAGTGACAAAAATGAAATAATCCATAAAACCCTAGCTTATGATGAATTATATGATGCATTTGAAAATATGCAATATGATCTTGAAAAAGTTAGCTCTAAATATTTGAAATTATCAAATAAGTATAAGATCTTGATTGTTGTGAATAAAACTTTGATAGATGAAAATGCATGTTTGGAAAATAGAGCTAATGATGTGCTGGTGCATGATTTTTGTTGTGATGAGAAAAATGTTTTGATTGATAGGATTAAATCTCTTGAAGTTAAGAATGATGAATTCAGATCTTTATCGTGTGAAATGAAAATCGATTAGAATGACTTGAGAAATTTGAATCTTACTATTTGAAATTTAATGATCAAATTGCTAGTTTGAAAATATAATTATTTATTTGAAAACTAGCAATATAGCAATAGAAAAAGAGAACATTTATTTTGTTGACAAAATTAAATTTCTTGAGCATGATGTCTTTGATAAAAATGAACTTCTAAAACTCTAAAAGAAAAAGAGTCAAATCTTGTGAATGAGCTTAAATGTGCCAAAAAAAAATATAAAGAAATTGACAATAGGTGCACAAAAATTGGATAAGATTATGACATAGGTAAACTTTATAATGACAAAAAGGGATTCGGTTATATGAATGAAAATTGTTCATCTCCTTCCAAAATCACTACTTTTGTTAAAGAAAGTTGTTCATCTCCTTCTAAAATCACTATGTTAATGCCGCCATTTATATATCTCAAGATGTTTGGCTAATGTTAGGGACACCGAAACTCCAGATATCTCCACAATGGTATGATATTGTCCACTTTGGATATAAACCTTCATGACTCTGCTTTTGGAACCATCCCAAAAGACCTCATACTATTAGAGATAGTTGTCATCCCTTATAAACCCATGATCATCCCTTTATTTAACTGATGTAGGCTCTGACCAGTTTGTTACAAAAACGACAATTAAATAATATAAAAGAACGTAAAAGAATTGACACACAGATATATATGGTTCACTAATAGTGTGTTAGCTACATCCATAGGGTAGAGGGATAACGGTATTATTAGAGAGAATATTTTCTGAATATACAAACGATGTCTCTAGGGTTAGAGAGTTTATATAACGCACTACTCTAAACCCTAGGGTCATAATCGTAAATAATTACAAATAAATAAATATGTTAAATATGATTTTTGAACAGTGAGACCCCGTACTTGGTTGTTCGAAGCGCCAACAAACAAATTCAAGACATTCCAACACTTAATATGCCTAATTTTATTGAAACTAAACTTTTGCCAAAGCATAAAAAGTTAGAGGCATTCATGGAAATCAAATTCTATACATAAACAAATTCATGCTAGATCAAAATGTGCTCATAATATGAATTTTGTGAATAAGCATGAAAATGCTAGAAATATGTTTGAAAAATCAAAATTTGTGTCTAAAGATGTTTATGAAAAATCTACATGCATGCATACTGCTAAATATGTAAACATGTAAATGCTAGAGATTTGCATGTAAAATCAAAATTTGTGCCTATATGTCATTATTGTGGAGTTAAAAGTCATATTAGACCAAACTGGTTTAAATTGAAAAATACTCCAATAAATAATTTTTTTGAGAAAAAAATTGTGCAAAATCGATTAGTTAAAATGAAATTCTTGCCTAATATTGTATGCTACTCTTGTGGTAAAGTTGGTCATAAAGTTAATACTCGTTATTTGACAAGAATGAATCATGGTAATGTTGGAACTTACTTAAATGGATTCCAAAATGTTTGCTCACTAACAATGAAGGACCCAAGAAATGGGTACTAAAATCTTTTGGTTGAGCTTTGTAGGTGTGATTCAAGAAGTAATTGTTGCTTGGACTTCAAAAGAAGAATTAATTCAAATTGGAGCAACTAGTATATCTTGCTTGAATCTAAGAAAGAAAAGGTTGCATATTTGGTATCTTTTTAATTATTAAGATAATTATTCTATTGGTATCTTTTATGGAAATTATATTTTTTGAATGAGTTTGGAATGTTTGAATTTTACTTATTGAATTGAATTGATCATGAGATTTAATGCCATGAAAAATTATTATATATATATATCTATGTATTATTTGTCTTTATTACTTATATTTTGGCTTTTTGGTCAATTAGATACTTTATTATTGTGGTTTCTTGGTAAGTTTTGAGCAAAAGAATATTGAGTCATGCATAAAAGTTTGTCATTATTTTGATGATTGATATATCTTGGTTATGCTCTTCGATGAAAATAGAAATACTATTACAAATAAAGCTAGACTCGTAGCTCAATGTTATGATTAAGAGGAAGGTATAGATTATGAAGAAATTTTTGCACCGGTTGCTAAATTAGAAGCTATTAGAATGTTGCTTGCTTTTGCTTCTGATGCGTATGTTATTTTATATCAAATGGATGTAAAAGTGCTTTTTTAAATGGTTATATTGTGGAGAAAGTTTGTGTAGAACAACCTCCAGGTTTTGAAAGTTTTGATTTACCTAATCATGTTTATAAGTTGAAAAATGCTCTTTATGGCTTATCCTGATGTTGTGACACTACGGATACTACCTGCTTTGTAGATGTTACAAGTGTTGTAAATGAAATAACTCTTATACAAGAGTACCTATGAGCGGAAGTGGATCTTTCCAATTTCATTGTGACAGAATTTTCACACATACATTCTAACATACAGATATACATCGAAAGACTAATTACTGGCATGCTTTAGAAGATAAAAACAAAAGACCAAGAGAATGTACCAGTTGAAGACTTTCTTTACAAGAACTCAATCCAACGTGAGCGAACTCCTCTCGTTTCTACTCATCCAACAAGTTATCGCCTAGCAGCACCACGGTCGTATACACGAACAGCAGCACACAAACAATAAGTGAACGGGGACGACACCACCACTCGAAGCCCTCGATATTCTCGGAGTGAGATTCCAAATAGTAGACTTTGATGGAATTGGTAGAGGGGAGGAGGAAAAGTGATTGTGTACTACGAACAAGCAAGTGGGAGAAAAGGGAAGACAATCGCATAGTCGAGTGCTTGGTTGTTTAGGTCGGGGTATATAATCGTGTAGTAATTGCTAAGCGATCATCTATCAAAAGTTAAGCAATCGTTTAGTTACGCTCGGTGCACTAAATGATCGTCTAGCAAACGTAAGCGATCGTTTAAGAAATCACAGATGATCATTTAGTAAACGCGGGTGTGCGATCGTTTAGTTAGGCAAACGCTATCGTATAGGCTCTCAACACTAAGTGATACAAGGCTTTCACACCGTGAGCGAATTAGCGTGTCTTTTTCGTGTCTCTTGCAAAATGAAAACTATTTTCATTTTATTTTTCAGTTACTAGAACTGAATTGAACTTCCCACTTTCGCACGAATTCGGAGAAAACTTCGGCCAATTATCTCATAACCGCCTAATTGATAAAATAATAAATATAATCATATTATATTCTCAACCTATAGTTTAATATCATATATCAACTATAGTGTTTTCTCTTTTACTTGATATAAATCATATTTATATCCAATTTCCTCTAAAATAATGTATCTCATATATTTAGTCAATCATATCATATATAATTAACTAGTTCAATTATATCATATATAATCAAACTCCCTCTTGTCAATTTGAACATTTCAAACTGACCTAAAGACTGATTCTCAACTTCTATCCAAGCTACCAAGTGGACTTTATGGACCTATGGCTCGAAGCTTCAACGGTACGTGAATAGCTGACTAAACTTTTTAGCCACGAGATCCACCATCTGTTAACTACTAGACACTCTACTAAAGACCGACAGTTGAACTTTCTTTCCACAGATATATTTCGGTGTCAATCGAATATAATCAATCATGAGTACGATAACCCAAATATAATCAATCATGAGTACGATAACCCTTCACAGATGCTCGTAAGTACAGTTGGGCCAATTTACCATTTTGCCCTTGTAGTTACATCTCACTCCTTAAGCACCACTGATCCCTCTAATGAACAATACAACATAGTCCAATTATGTGTGAACACCTCTCTAGCCATGAGAAGGTGTGTAGCGCTACATCGTTCAAGCCCTGGAACCAGCCCTTAAAGGAGCTATCTTTCTACTTACTCCTGCTTCGAGGAATGAGTGAATTCCATCTTATATATCTGAGTTCCCAGCTCCCAAATCAGATGAATCCCTAAAGTGGAAGGTTTGAGTCAGTGGCCTGGCTATTCGCACCCATGTAAATCAAAGGACCGCCCTTAATGGCAGGAGTTCCCAACTCACTCAAGATTGAGGTCATGTTACCTATGGTTATCCTAGTGAAGTGAAGTCTCTATCATGAACGGTGTTATATAACGAGACGTTAACACTTCGTGGTCAGGTTTTATATAAACTATTTGTATAAGACGCCCCCGCTCAGATGTTCCTTACACGAATGATCAGGATTAGACCATCCGTGACAAGTCACAACACTTGTAACTCCATAAAGTGGGCCGCATCTGTAGCGTTACCAAGATAAGATTTCCCTCCTATATCCATATACTACAGACCATTTTGGTTATCCCTTAAGACATGATCCGCTTATATGTCACCACATACATGTTTAAGTTACATAACGGCAACCAGGAATTTTAGTTTATTGGTTTGTGGTAAAGCAAATAAAACATTCAGATGAGCAAAATCAAGAAGTGAAGTAAATATCATTTATTATACATCACAAATGTTCACAAAAATTGTTTACATACTACAAGACACGAGACTTTAGGGCATCAACCCCAACAATCTCTCACTTGTCCTAAAGCGAAGTGGAGTTGATAACTAACAGAAATGCCAGTTATTATAAGCCTTTTATTTAGAATTATGAGGGCTAACAAGTAGAAAATGCGGTGATATTACTTAGAATTTGTGAAATTTTAAGTTTTGCGTCGGTCAGCACCTAAATCCTCACTAACCCCAATATTATGCGTTATTCCATGCCAAAGTGTCTATTTTTGTAGCTATCGCAGGTATCAAATGCATCTATTGGAAATAAGCAATCGCAAAATCAAATGCATGCGCTAAAGCCAGGACAACCGCATTCGGTGAAAGCCGAGCTATCTCATAGACGAACGCATGCGGTGATCGCATGTGTCCATAGCATGGAAGTTGCAGTCATCAACCGAATGCGTCCATCGCATGGAAGTTGCGGTCATCAGCCACATGCGTCCATCGCATAGAAGCGGTCGTAAAGCGAATGCGGTCATCAATGAGAAGTTGTAGTCATCGAGCGAATGCAGTCATCACATGGATGTTGTGGCTACAAAGTTATAACCATAATAAAAGAGCGATCGCAAGATGGGTGGAATGCGTCGATACTTCAGTTGAATCAAGCTCGAACGCATACTTTGGGAGTATCAACAAGATAAGATGATGTGACATTGCCCATACCGCGACAAAGGCAGCAGTGAGACATAATGCAATCATGATTGCTGTCGGCGTTTAAACTCTATAAATAGCCCCTTAGACCTTCATTTCAGAGCATCTGAACTTCTGCCTTAAGGCCGAGGTTTACGATCACAGATGAAAGCATGAGTAAGATTTTCTGCGAGGATTCTTCATCTCCACAAACCAGTCCGAGTGATGATCGAAGCTTTCGCGGGAGATAGAGCTTGGGAGAGACGTCTCCACCATCCATCCATGGCACCACCAACGACCTTGACGCAGATCTTTCATTTCTTCTCTAATCTCTGTATTGAGTACCTGTGAGCGGAAGCGCACCAACTTCATTGTGATAGAATTTTCACACATACATTCTAACATACAGATATGCATTGAAAGACTAATTACTGGCATGATTTTAAAGATAAAAACAAAAGACTATGAGAACGTACCAGTTGAAGAATTTCTTCACAAGAACTCGGTCCAATGTGAACGAACTCCTCTCGTTCCTACTCGTCCAGTAAGCTATTGCCTAGCAGCACCACGGTCGTCTACACGAACAATAAGCGAACGGGGACGACACCA
Organism: Benincasa hispida; assembly: GCF_009727055.1. Classification (NCBI taxonomy): domain Eukaryota; kingdom Viridiplantae; phylum Streptophyta; class Magnoliopsida; order Cucurbitales; family Cucurbitaceae; genus Benincasa; species Benincasa hispida. Next base: position 3,035,865 of record NC_052352.1, on the reverse strand, counting down.
CCACTCGAAGCTCTTAGTATTCTCGGAGTGATAATCAAAAGGGTGGACTTTGATGGAATTGGTAGATGGGAGGAGGAAAAGTGATTGTGTACTACGAACAAACAAGTGGAAGAAAAGGGAATACTATCTATAGTCGGGTGCTTGGTCGTTTAGGTTGGGGTACACGATCGTGTAGTAATTGCTAAGCGATCTTCTATCAAAAGGTAAGCGATCGTCTAGCAAAGGTAAGCAATCGTTTAAGAAATCGTGGGCGATCGTTTAGTAAATGTGGGTGTGCGATCATTTAGTTAGGCGGGCTCTATCGTATAGGCTATCAACACTAAGCGATACAAGGCTTTCACACCGTGAGCGAATTAGCGTGTCTTTTTCGTGTCTCTTGCAAAATGAAAACTATTTTCATTTTATTCTTCAGTTTCTAGAACTGAATTGAACTTCCCACTTTCGCACGAATTCGGAGAAAACTCCGGCCAATTATCTCATAACCACCCAATTAATAAAATAATAAATATAATCCTATTATATTTTTAACCTATAGTTTAATATCATATATCAACTATAGTGTTTTATCCTCTACTTGATATAAATCATATTTATATCCAATTTTCTCCAAAATAATGTATCTCATACATTTAGTCAATCATATCATATATAATTAACTAGTTCAATTATATCATATATAATCGAACTCCCTCTTATCAATTTGAACATTTCAAACTGACCCAAAAACTGATTATCAACTTGTATCCAAGCTAGCAATGGGACTTTATGGACCTATGGCTCGAACTCCAACGGTACGTGAATAGCTGACTAAACTCTTTAGCCACGAGATTCACCATCCGTTAACTATCAGACATTCCACTAAAGACCGACAGTTGAACTCTTCTTACCACAGATATATTTATGTGTCCATCGGATATGATCAATCATGAGTACGATAACCCTTCATAGATGCTCGTAAGTACAGTTGGGCCAATTTACCATTTTGCCCTTGTAGTTACATCTCACTTTTTAAGCACCACTGATCCCTCTAATGAACAATACAACATAGTCTAACTATGTGTGAATACCTCTCAGGCCATGAGAAGATGTTTAAAGCCACATTGATCAAGCCATGGAATCAGCCCTTAAGGGAGCTATCTATCTACTTACCCCTGCTTCAGGGAATGAGTAAATTTCATCTTATGTAGCTGAGTTCGCAACTTCCAAATCAGACGAATCCCCAAAGTGGTAAGTTTGAGTCGGCGGCTTGACCACTCGCACCCATGCAAATCAAAGGACCACCCTCAATGGCAGGAGTTCTCAACTCACTCAGGATCGAGGTCATGTTACCTATGGTCATCTTAGTGAAGTGAAGTCTCTGTCTTGAACGGTGTTATATAACGAGACGTTAACACTTCGTGGTCAAATACTATACAAACTCTTTGTATAGGACGCTCCCGTTCGGATGTCCCCCAAATGTTCAGGATTAAATCATCTGTGACAAGTCACAACACTTGTAACTATTCTACAAAGCGGGTCGCATCCGTAGCGTTACCAGGATAAGGTTTTCCTCCTACATCCATATACTATAGACCATTTTGGTTATCCCTTAAGACATGATTCGCTTGTATGTCATCACATACATGCTTAAGTTACATAAAGAAAACCATGGATTTTAGTTTATTGGTTTGTGGTAAAGCAAATAAAACATTCAAATGAGCAAATTCAAGAAGTGAAGTAAATATCATAGATTATACATTACAAGCGTTCGTACAAACTGTTTACAAACTACAGGACACGAGACTTTAGGACATCAACCTCAACAGTAAAGTGCTACAAATGATCTGATCCTGATCATTCAAACAGAGACATATGAGCGGGGGTATCATATACAAAGAGTTTGTATAAAACTGAACCACGAAATGATTAGTCTCATTACCTAACGCCGTTAATAATAAAGACTTACATTTCACTAGGATGACCATAAGTGACATGACCTGAATCATGAGAATGGTCAGATTGTCAAGTCAATATGCCTACCATTTTAGAAATTCGTCTAATTGGGGAGCTGGGAAACAACTACATAAGACGAAATTCGCTCTTTCTTTAATGTCGGGGTAAGTAGATAAATTGCTCCTTTAAGCTTGAACAATGTGGTCGCACTCTCTTTTGGTCCGAGAAGGACTTGGTCATAGTTGGACTATAATTTATTTTTCATTAGAGGAATCAGTGTTACTTAAGGAGTTAGATGTAACTACAGGGGCAAAACGATAATTTTGGCCCAACTGTACTTACAAGCAATTTGTGGAAGGGTCATTGCCCTGTTGATTGGTTATATTTAATGGACGCATAAATATATTTGTAGCACGAAGAGTGCAACTGTCGGTCTTTAATGGGGTGACCGATAGTTGATGGATGTTGGGTAATTTAATTAAAGAGTTTAATTAATTATTCAAGTACCATTGGAGCTTCAATTTACAGGTTCATAAGGTCTTCTCTATAGCTCAACGAGGATTAAAATGAAAATTAATTTTGGATTAATTTGAATTGTTCAAATTAGTTGATGGAATTAATTATATGTGACATAATTAATATAATGTATTTGATATATTATAATATAAAGTATTTTGAGAGGAATTTGAATATGATTCAAATACTAATTATATGAACGAGATTCATATAATTAAATTTAACATAAATATGATTTATGTTAAATACCATAAATAGTTGAAAGGAATTAAAATATTTGAATATGATTTGAATATTAATTATATAGATGAGACTCATATAATTGAATTATATTTATATTATGTCATGCATTGTTGAGAGAAAATAAAACAATTGGTTATATTGTATTTGATACAACAATATAAAACTATAGATTATGTGTTATATTTGATATAATATATATATATATATATAAGATGGTTATTATATATATTTTATTTAAATTAAATTAAATTAAAATTAAAGTTTTAAATTTAATTAAAGGGAAGGAGTTACAACTCTCTCCCCCTAATTCTCTTAGGAAAACGTGCAGTGTGAGGAGTTGAAGAAAGGGAAGTCGTCTTCTTTCATTTTGTGTGGAACCAAATAAAAAAAAAAAAGAGTAGAGAATTCTCTATGGTTTCACTCGCAATCACACAGAAAAGATAAATTCTTCTCCTCCCTGTCATCCTCTTTTCCCCCTTTTAAGAATTCAAGCAAAGTTCACAACTCTTGCTTGAATCTTAATCCCAAGAGAATACATAGGCTTCTCGTGGCGGTTTCCAATTGGGATTTCGTTTTGAAGATCGGTACTTGATTTAGATCAAGAGGAAATACGTGAAAAAAATTGACTTCAAAGGAAAGTAAACTTTCTTCCATGTCATCTTCTTCCCTAATTCTCCCTCAAAAGCATGTTGTAATTTAATGTTTCTTAATGCACATTTTATTGATTGATAAAATTTATGAATTATGTGAAAATTAAAATGGGAACAATCCCCGCTTTTGCTGCGAAACCTTCGATGATTTCCCTTCAGAAACAATTTTGAAGATGAAATACCCAAGGATCACGTGACATGCAAATCATCAAATTGGACTAATTATAGAGTGTCACTTAGAGCTATAGAGTGAGTGACACATAAGGCTTAAAGTTGCCATGGGTGGGTTTTATTTTTATTTTCTTAAAAAAAGTTTATATATTATTGATTTTTTTATTTTATTTTATAATCTTAATTATCTCTTAATCTTCACTTTTAATTTAACTTTTGCTCAACCCAATGACCCAAATTAAAATCTTATTTTTATCTCACTTTCCTCTCTTTTTATACTTCATTTTCCTTAAATTTTCAATAACTTTTCACAACTTTATAATCCCTAAAAAATGGCAAAAGACAACCATTGTTGATCTCTATTAAAGCTCTCAAATTTCTTTATTTTCATCTTGTTCTTAAGAGAATTTTTATTGTATTTGAAGATTAAATATTGTGAGCTCAAACTTATACATTCACTATTTTTAAAGAGTTTCATTGAGTGTTTTAAAGCTTGAAGAATATTGTAATGGTTGGATCTTGACCCTTGGAAAGGATCGAGTTTGCCAACCCGGAAAAGGAGCAAAGTCGCAGATCGACTCTCATATGTGAAAAGAGTCAAATGAGATTTTTAATTGAAATTTCAAGAGGCGCTTGAAAAAGTGGATGTATGTCGAGTTTGATCAAACTACTATAAAAATCACGGTTCCTAATTATTTTTGCATTTACTTTTAATTACATGCTTTTGTTGATTGGAATTGATTGAGTATAGTATTACATAATTTTTATCAATCTTGTTATTTAGCATCAATTAGGGTTTTTTTTATTAATTTAATTTAAAAATATATAATTAATTTAAATTGAACATATTTTTTAAAAAGTTTAATTAAACGTATTCACCCTGTTCTAGAGTTGCTATACGAGTCCAACACCACTATCATAAATTACCATTCCCAACTATTTGATTGGTTATCTTCAGTTCCAACTCAGAAAAAACTTTCTTTTAAATATAAATTTTGCATACAATCTCTTAGGAAACAAGATTCGGAGAATTTTTCGTATTATTACTTGTTGATGATGGGCCCTTACATTTAACCATCAATTTCTTAGCAGGTTTTTGAACCAAATTCAATCCATACACATTTTAACTCATAAGTTCGTACATGATTATATAAATCAATCTTAAACACATATATGAAAAAAAAATAAAAAATGAAGACATACGAAGCATTAGTAAATCATAATTGTTATCTGTCTTCTTCTTATAACTCCACGGCCCCAATTTTATGTTCTTTAATTTATGATTTTTTTTGGCTAACTCTAACTTTTAAAATTATTTTAGATATGTATTTAGGTTTGTTTTGGCAACATAAGCACAAAAAAAATTATCAGTGAATTTAATGACAAAGCCTTTAAGGGTTAGTTTGAGAAGAAAAAAATTTCAAACTTCTAAAATTAAAATGAGACTTTTCAAAATTAGAAGTATAATTAAAACCAACCTCATACATGTTGTGTATGTTTATTATTATTATTGTTTTGATAATTTAAACTTGAAATTAGAATTTTGTATTATAATTTTGATCTTTAAAATATATTAACATGTCCTGTTTTTTTGAAACGTTAATATGTCCTCCTTAGAGATTTGAATCTTAATGAATGTTGATTTAGAGAAAAAAAAAAAAATTCCTCTAAGAAAGGTTTCTGTCTTAAACCCTAAAATACAAGAAATTGGCATTCAGCTCTTCCAGCGCCAATTTATCGTAGAATTCCGATGATGGGAAGCTGGTGACGGCGGTGTGAGGTCGTCGGAGTGGGAAACGGCAACGAGTAAGAAGAAAAGTTCAGAATCTCAAGAATCACGCGGCGGCTAAGATGACTCTTCACTCCATTTTAATTCAGAAGCTATTGAGCACCAAAGCCCATGTTGGTCGTCAGGTTGCCACTCACCATTTCAAGCTATATACCTATGGCTTCCGCAATCGAATGGCGATCATTGACTCCGATAAAACCCTAATTTGTATGCGCAATGCCTTGAACTTCATTGGCTCATTGGTCCGCCAGAAGGGTCGTTTCATGTTCGTTAATACCAATTGGCTTTTCGATGAAATCATTGAAGAAATGACGAAGAAGATTGGATGCTACAGCCCTAACGCCACCGCACTTTGGAAGATGAGTGGAATTCTCACTAATAGTGGAAATCCTAAGAAGTTCAGGTCGAGGCATAAGAAGCTCTGTTTTGGGCCTACTCAACCGCCTGATTGTTTGGTGGTTATAGATACGGAGAGGAAATCATCGGTGATTATGGAGGCGGACAGATTGCAGGTTCCGATTGTGGCCCTTGTGGATTCGAGTATGCCATTGGAGATCTATAAGAGGATTGCTTATCCTATTCCGGCCAATGACTCAGTTCAATTTATCTATTTGTTCTGTAACTTGATAACGAAGACCTTCCTTTATGAGCAGAAGCGATTGGGTTCTACTGAAGCAGTTGCTGTCGAAGAGGAACTTCCTAAAGCTCAACCAAGGTACCATTTTCAGTTGTTTTTAAACTCTTTTCCAGTCTTTTATTCATGAAACTGAGTTGTTTTGCACGTCATTTGTAAGAGAGGGATTGGATCACGTAGAGGAGCAGATGAAAATCGATGATGTTTTGAAGAAAGAATTGCTTCTTGTTCCCTATGGGAGTTTAGCGCCTCTTCCAGATGGTAACGTGTTGTTTTTGCTTCTCCATTAAGAAAAATATTACAGTATGGAAATAAATATGATGCCGAATGGTTCTATATGATTTGATGTTGTAGACATAGCAGAGACTAAAAATCTTTTGGATAAGCTCGTTGTTTTGAAGTTCAATGGAGTTTTGGGCACAGCTATGGGTTTTAATGGGCCCAAGTAAGCGTCATTCTTAGTTCCCAAACTATATACAGTACAGTGGACGTGTTAAATTTTGATGGTTTTTGTGATTCAAATTTGAAGAATGTATATCTTAGCTTATGTAGTTATTCTGTATTTTTGATATAGATGAAACTCACTGTGATTGCCTTGTTCATTCAATGGCTTAATCCCAATTGTCGTGATTTAGTGGTTGTAGTATATCATAGTTCTGTATTTTTGATATAGGTGAAACTCACTGTGAATGCCTTGTTCATTCAATGGCTTAATCCCAATTGTCGTGTTTTAGTGGTTGTAGTATATCATAGTTGTGAAATATCTTCTCTACATAGAAAAAAATGTCAAGACTTGAACTTGCATGTTTTAAACAATTAAAAGTGGTGGGCAGTACAAAATTTCAACTCTGGTAAATATATTCCAATTGTCTGCAAATCTGTGCAAGGCTATCTTTCTTTTCTTCTCTTTCAAATTATCTTTGTATTTTACCTTCTATTATGGTATTGGATAATATGCCATCACTAAAATCTGCTTAAATTGAAACGTGGGATAAGATTTATGAACACAATTCTTGTTTTTCTTCATTAAATCAACTCTGGGATTTAACACTGTCATTTAATAGGTTGTAAAGAATACTGACCTTTTTCCTCCCCCTTAATGACATATTATTAGTTAATTATATCATTCTCCATCAATGTTCTTACCATCTCTTCTTGTACTTCTCAATTTTCATGATGCTTCCCATAATCATTAAGCCTTCATGATGTCAAAATTTGAAGGACGAGTAGGTCTGTTTGTTATTTTTGAACTTCAAAATGTGTATGGCTCATGTTTCTTCCATCATCTCAATGTTGGAAAGTTAAATACTAGTTCTGGCAAATGATCTATTATGCAGATCCGCAATCAAAGTTTTTGGTGATTCAACACCCCTTGACTTATTTGTTGAGCAAATTGAGGTCAGTTTTTTTACTAGTACTGTTGATAACTTAGTCAGCATCAGCGATTTTCATTATATCTATTTGACAACTAATTGCGCATGTGCTACCATTCTAATTTTTCAGTTCCTAAATGGAAAGTATGGATGCAATGTTCCATTGATTATCTTGGATTCTGCTGAAACTCACGATGAGACATTGAAGGTGAAATCTGATCCCATACTTTATAATTTTCTTCACTTGGATAAACCTTCAGTGTTCTAATTGTTATTTATAATCTGTAGGCCATGGGACAATATAAGAAGTCGAGAATTGATGTCCATTCTTTGATTCAGGTTTATGAATCTAGAGCTTATTTCTCAGCAATATCTTATATGAATAGAAGTCCTATAAAGCCTCATTTGAGCTTGCGCTTAAAATTCTGCTTATTTATCAGGGACAAAATTTGCAGCTGAATCCATTTCAAAAACCAAAGGAACATGATGATTTGTAAGTTCTACTCTGTGATATAATTCTTACGAAATTTTTGTTTCGTAAAAAAGAAACCAGAGTTCGTTTGTTTGTTTTTTTTTCCCTATAAGAACAAATTGCTTTTACTGAGAAAAAAATGAAAGAATACAAGGGCAGGCAAAAAAACCAAATCCAAAAGAAAGGGGCCCTTACAGGAAGGGGTCCCATCCCAACTATGCAAAATCATGCTCATAGAATAATTACAAAAGGTCTTTGAAATTGAAGTGTAGAGAGACACATGAAAATGAACAAGGGACCAAAGCTCCCTGTAATCCCTCTCCACACCTCTAAAAACTCTATTGTTTCGCTCCCTCCCATAAAACCCATAAAATCGCACAAATACCAGCACTCCAGAGAAACCGGCCTTTCTCTCCAAAAGGCGGATTGAGGTGGAACTGCTCGATCATAGCATAGACGTCTCTGTGGTAAGCACGGGACACGCTGAATGTTCGGAGAGAAGAGTCCCAAACACCACTCGCATAATCACAGCACTAAAGAATGTGATCTAGGTCTTCCTCCGCCTTCTGACAGAGAATACAAAAAAAAGGCTCGACAAGCGAGGGCAACTTTCTGGCGAGCCTATCCAACATATTAACACGATTGTGAAGGATCTGCCAAGAAAAGAATTGCACCTTTCTAGGAATCTTGATCCTCCAAAGCACTGAAAAGACCGACTCGCATGAGGGGGAAGGATCAACCAGACACTAAAAGAAAGATTTACAGGAGAATCTGTCCAAAGGACTGGGATTCCAAACTCTCACATCCCTTCTACCCAATCTAAAGGGGTGGCTCTCGAGTAAAGAAAGAAAAGAAGCCATGTCCACCGTTTCTTGATAAGAAGAGGGCGACGAAAACCGAAAGAGAAGAGGCAAGAGCTCCCCATCCACACTAAGAAATCACAATGAAGTTGTTTTTAAGGGAAGACAAATGATACAAAACGAGGGAACCTAACACGGAGAGGTCTCTCCCACACTCAGTAGTCTTCCCAAAAATAAGTCTCCCCCCTCCCCCACCACGCAACCGACCAAATGAGCGAAAGAAGAGAGTTCTTTTAAGATATCTTTTCACAAATTCCGACGAGTACCTTTAATCCCTTTGGACAACCACTCAAAAGGATGGGGACTGTGTTTACTTACGATGATCCTATGCCACAGCGAGTTAAGCTCAGTGGTGAATCGCCACAACCACTTAGCTAGAAAGGTTTTGTTGCAAATCGTAAGATTCCCAATTTCCAAGCCCTCAAGGGTACTGATCTCTCAATGATCTCCCATTTAATCAAATGTGAACCTTTGCCTTTCCTTTCGTCAATCCCCTCCCAGAGAAAGTCGCGCATAGGCCTTTCTAAACACTTACACACCTCACCCGAGGCCTCGAAAAGGGAAAAGTAATACACAGGAATGCCAATCAAAACAAACTTGATCAGATTGTGCCTTCCAACAATAGAGAAAAAACCTTTCTTCCAAGATGCAAGTCTTTTTTGCACTTTATCCATCACGGGATCCCAAAAGGCAACTGACTTAGGATTGCTTCCCAAAGGGAGGCCAAGATATAAAGAAGGGAGATTACTGACGTCACACCCAACCCACTCAGCCTACCTCTTGAGCTTATCCTCTTCGCAATTGATTTCCATGACACTACATTTCCCCTTGTTGATCTTCCGCCCTAACATTTCTTCAAAAAAGCCCAAGACATGATTCAACATTAAAAACAAGTTTTCCTCACCCGAACAAAAAAGAAAAAGAAAAGAAAAGAAAAGAGGAAAAAATGTAAGATGGGAAAGGGGAACCTTATCCACCCTCACCTCAAAGGGCTTAATGACTTTGCTCTCGATGCATCTACTCACCATCCTACTCAGGACATCCACGACTAGGAGGAAAAGAAAGGGAGAAAAAGGATCTCCCAGTCTAAGGCCTCTTGTCGCTACAACTTTCCCTCTAGGGCTACCATTAATAAGGAAAGAGTATCTAATGTTCCTCAGATAGCCCCACATCCACATACACCCCTTATAATCAAAACCCTTCCTCTCCATGACCTTATCCAAAAAATTCGAGTCAATGTGGTCATATGCTTTTTCAAAGTCAATCTTGAAGAGTATGCCTTCTTTCTTTCTTCCTCTATAGTCCTCAACTGCCTCATTGGCTATAAGGGATTGATCTATAATTTGTCTCCCAGCCACGAAAGCCCCTCAAGTCGGAAATAGTTGATGGGAGCACCCTTTTTAACCGATTAGCTAACACTTTTGCAATTATTTTGTAAACACTCGGAATAAGGCTGATTGATCTAAAATCCTTAACCCTATTCACGTTCTCCTTCTTCAAGATCAAAGAAACAAACGTTTTCGGGATGGAATTGTTAAGGATGCCCCTTTCATAGAATTCTTGAAGAACTCTAACACCTTTGACTAAAGACCAATTGTCTTGATAAAAAGCCAAAGAGAACCCGTCCGGGTCGGGGGGATTTTGAGCTATCACTCCCAAAAGCAGTCGTCTTAATCTCCTCCGCAGAAAAGGGTTCGAACAACCCATTTCTTTCTCCTTCGAAAATGAGGTTCCAATCAAGCCCTTGGACAAATGGTTCAGCTCTAACCTTCGGCCTGTACAAATGGGAGAAGTAAGAAATGACTTCCTCTTCGACCTTATTCTTATCGCTAATAATCTCCCCTAAATCATTAATCAATGGCCCAATCCTATTTCTGACCTTCTTGCCACTAGCCACTCTAAGGAAGAGGGAAGTGTTGTCGTCCCCATCCTTAGCCCAAGCCACTTTAATTTTTTTGTCTCTAGCTACAAGTTCCCTTTCTAATCACTTCCACAAGAAGAACCTTAAGGGAGTCCTTTTCAGCCTTCATGGCCTCATCTGACAAACCATCTAACTCCAACTCATCCAACCCCTTGTTCTTAGATAAAATCTCCCTTTTTTGAAGCTTAACATCTCCAAACACCTCCCTATTCCATGACTTAAGCTCACCTTGCACAACTCTCAACTTATCCATAAAGTGGAATCCTTCCCAACGGCCTTGCATAGGAATGTTCCACCAACTGGGAATTTGGGTCTTAAACGAAGGGTGTTAGAGCCACATGTTCTCAAAATGAAAAGGAATGGGCTCCTAATTTTGGCACCTTGACAAAAGGATAACCCCCCTGGTAAACCGTCATCCAATCCACAGAAAGTAGAAATCTGTCAATCCTACTCCTCGCTCTACAATTGGCCCAAGTAAACTTACCATTCAACAGAGGAGGGTCAATCCAATTACCTCCCTAAAAAAAACCATTGAATCTTCGATTGGATCTAGTACCTCTCCCTAACGGAGCCCTCTTAGCTTGCGAGCGAGTCATATTGAAGTTACCCACAAAGCACCAAATAGAACCACACAACCCAAAGAGATCCCTCCCTTGAGTTCTAAGGGGACCATACACTCCTGTCACCCAAATAATCTCACCAACCTTCCACCTGAACGAAATCGAGAGCAAAAAGATGCCCTTAATCACCTCCAAAGCAGTTGATCCACATGAACACAATACCCCAGGCTTCCCCACCAAATCAATGCTTTCCTGCTCCAGCCTTTTAGATTTCCAAATACCTCCAATGAATGTCTAATTCATTCCATTTATCTCCATCAAAACCACAATATCCGGGATCTCTTACCTCAAAACCTCTTTGATTAATCTCCTCTTATCATGCACCCCTCCCCCCACCACCACCCAGGAGATAATTTTTAACATTGAGATGGGGAATTCCTGCTTCCTTAGAAGCCTTCTTTCGGTCATAATTGACTAAACTTTCGAGCTTGTGCAACTCTGTCACCACTAGGGATTCCCCGATTAGGAGGGGAATGGGGGAGGGAGTGGGGGAAAAAAATTCCCTGTGAACTAAACGGGGATGGGGACAGGGAATGCATTCCTTGTCCCCGCCCCGATTAGCTTTTACATATTTATTTTAATATAGTTATCTAATGTTATGTTATTATTATTATTATGTAAATATTACATTTTAAATTTCAAATTTTGATTATTTATTGGGAAAGATAATGAATACGTTCAAATTGAATGTTTAAATTTAGATTATATATGTGAATAATTTGATTTATATTTATTTCTTTTCTACTAAAAAAAATTAATTTGCTTTTTTAGGTCAAAATTTGAGTAATTTATCTTTAAATTCAAATTGTCATATAAAATTAACCATAATAAACAATTTAGTGATAAAGTTCATTATTTAATTAAAATTTGATCACATTAGTGATTTAAATCAATTGGCTTTTTACAAAAAAAAAAAAAAAAAAATGTAACGGCGGAAAAATTCCCCGCGGGGAACCCGATCCCCGCGAATTCCCCGTGGGGAATGAAATGGGGAGTGGGGATGGGGATGGGGAATGGCATCCCCGGCCTCGCCCTGCCCCGTGGACATCTCTAGTCACCACTTTGTTGCTCCCTTTCCTAAAAGATTTCTTCCCAACAAGCTGTTTCCTTTCCGAAACTGGAGTTGGATTAACTTCCTCAGCCTCCGCTCTTTGAATTCCCACAGACGCTAAGGCTCCCCATCCATAGGGCCAACTACAACAAGGCTCCTCGTTTGGCGTCAAGTACGGAATCAAAAGAGGGTTGGAGAAGGAGTGAGGATCCCCCAATAAAACCCCATTCGGCATGAGCAGAGAACCTCCCTTGCCCCTACGTTTGTCACGTTAGGCCAAGAAGCAACCCCAGAACTTCCCACACCTAAATGAAACACTGGTAAAAAGGGAAAGGCACCATTGGAATTAAGAAGAGAGTTCGGAGAAGGAAAAGGAAAAGGAGGATAATTTTCATTCCCTCTCACAGTCGATGGGTCACCCACTGCTAAAGGCCTCAGGCCCAACCCCTTAGGACAAAAGGACACGACCCCCTTTCCACCTGACTCCAAGACACCCCTGGGAGGAGCAAGATTCAAAGAACGGGAAGAAACACTTACCTAGTAGGTTGGACCAATCGGTCTTAATCAGAGGAGTTGGCTGAGAAAGTTGCCACTGAGCAGGACCCAAATGAGAAACTCCATTGGAACAAGGATGGGATCGGAACTCCCCTTCAGCTTCTAATAAAAGGTGATGCATGGGTTGAACCTCTTCGATCGAAGAAAACACTCTTGTAGTTCCTTCTTTGCCTACAACAATGGGCTTCTGGTTGACATCCTTGACATTACAAAGCAATCCCTCCGGCGACGAGCTGTGCTCAGGAATGAATGAAGAAGAAAGAAGAAAATAATCGTTTGATAAGCTCGCCACTGACGGGTTTGATGAGTTATAGTCTAAGTCATCGCAGGTTAGGTCGGAGGTATCCAGACCCAGGTCTTCTTCCCAATCCAGAATCTCCTTCTTTTTGGGCCCTTGAGGTTGGGTTTCCCCAGAAACCTCCATTACAACCTCTTTCCTAAACCTCTGAGTGGGCCGACCCACTTCTAACTGAAGCTTATTTGTCTTTCTGCCTGAGGGCTTTGGGTTAGCAAGAGGCCCATATCCAGATGAAGGCCCAACTCGCCAACTCACTACCCACCGTATCACCTACAGTACCCCCGTGAACCTTACCGTTCTGCTGCAACTAACACTTCTGCTGAGGAGAGGACAGAGTTAGGTAGGACCATACCTGAAGGCTTTGGGGAATCCCGTCCCACCCTCCTCTGCCTCCACACCTCTCCGGCCAATTGCAAGTCTAATTGGGAAAGAGAATGCATCGAAGTTAACTGGGTAGACCATCGGAATGAAGCCATTACTGTTACCTTTTGCTCGAAAACAAAGCTCCTCTTCCCATACCTCCGAAACTTCAAAGCTCTCACTTTCCGGCAACCCCCCACACCAATTCACCACTTTAGCTAAGAAATTCTTAGTTATTAAGAAAGGAGGGACATCCAAAACCAAAACCCAACCTCCTGCAAATGCCAACTTTCTTCCTTCGGCCACCAAACAGAAATTCCAAGCCGAGATCACAAAATCCTCCTTGACCACCTTACTATCACATACACAGACCATGAGATTAGAACAAAATAGACGGAAAGAAAATTTTTGACCCACTCACTTCAACAACGATTTCTCAATCTGAATCCAGCTAACCTCGGCCTTCAGACGTTCGATCAACACTGTTACTGAGAAATCAAACACAAAATCATAAATCCAATCGGAGAAAATCTCCTTCTCAGCTTCGTTTGACACAACCACCTTGCCACTTCCCTCTTCCACTCTACCTTTTTCCTTCCTTGGAACCCTTCAGGGCCTACCACTTCCTGTTAGCTGGTAAAGAGAGAGGGGTAGGTAAGAAACTGGTGAGCTCTCCTGCAATTGTTTTCCAACCTTTTTTTCTTGGATCCCTTCGGAATGTAAATTCGATCATTTCTTCCTTTGAAGGATTCCAAAGACACCAAAGCAAAATGCCCCCTTGAATTCGATAGCACTTGGAAGAAAATGATTGTTGGATCTAGTCTTCTTCTGCGTCGAAACCCATCTACAGCTCTTGAAGCCACCACCGAGTTCAAACAGCCATGGACCCACGCAGCCGTCCCCAACTCCAGCTCTAGTTTACTCACCCTAGCCCCATTCCGTTCTTTGATAGGAATTCATTTACCTTTGCCTGAGCTTTGAAGGTCGAAGAATTTCCTATCTACTGCAAACCCTCCCATAGATGTCACATTGTAGAGAGCTTTTAGAGAGAGATAATAAAACATGCAGTTTTTCTAGAGGATGACGTTATAGAAACCAGTGTTTGTTTTCATAGCTTCATTTTTTCTTTCTAAGAATAAGAAACGGAAGTAAAGTATACCTTATCGATGATAGTTAAGCTTCGGAGCATGTCTTTTCTACTCTTATACGTCCCTGGCTTTGGAGTAAACTATATCGGGAAACAAGAAAAAGAGAAACCAACTTGATAGGTGATCAGTAGCGTTTTCTTGTATGAGAAAACTGCCAACTATGATCTATGTGTAATTTATGTAAGTCTTCACTTGTCATTTTGAACTTGTAGCATGATCAATGATCATCCATCAACTGCATATGTTTCTCTTCTCAAAAGCAATCTTCCATACACTGCATACCTGGTTTCTCTTAATAATTTAGAAAACTTGGCATATTCTCAATTTCTCGAGCAGCATATTTTTCTGGGTTACAGCTTTCCATTAAGAGAAAGTAGGTACAAGAGAAGGAAAGATAATAAGGGTGTGGGCTCTTGATATTGGCTCGATCTAGTAAACTGTGGTGCAGACACTATTTTGAGTTGGTTTCTATTTGTCCTTTGTTAACCCCCATGCTTTAGAAACTAGTTTGAGTTTCTCTTAAATTTTCACTCTGGATACCCTTTCCATGGTAGCTCTAAGGCACATCAATATTTATCACTAAAAAAGGAAGCTCACATTGGTCACAAAAAATGTAAAATACAATGTGAGGTACCAGTTGTCCACATTTTTTAGATATCATATTCGGTTTGGTAGATAGCCTACTCTGGCCTTTAATTATATTCTAGGAAGCATAGATACTTCTAATTGTGCAGAGAATCAGTATCAGATACGTATACGTCCAGATATGTGGCAGATACGTGTCTGATACGTGATTTGAAGTATCTGATTTTTTTATTTTTATTTTTAATTTTCAGATACGCGTATCTGCTTCCAGATACCTGGGTCAATTTTTTGTTTCAAATTTAAGCCCAATCATTTAAAAAGCCCAACCTACAACCCATTTTATTTTAGTGCATCTTTAGGAGTGATTTTAAAATCATCAAAAATCAATTTTTTTCATTTTTAAAATCACTCGAAAATACAATTTTAATTACTCAAAATTAATTTAATTTTCAATTTTATACTTTTAAATGCAATTTTCATATCATCAAAATTAGTTTTGAAGAATTAAACATGTTTCAGAGTGATTTTGAAAATGATAAAAGTGATTTCAACCATTTTAAAATTACTTCCAAACATAAAAGTCCACTTAAATTGAGCACTCCAAAACAAAATAAATTAAAAATGATAGAACATAAATTTTTTTTATTAAAAAACCCGAAACATAATTAAATCTTCATTATTCCATTCTCTCTCACTATTTAAATCATGATTCACACCTCCTTCATCCTCAACTTCATTATTCAATCTTCATCTTCTACTTCTTTCCTACCGTCTACTTTAGTCACTCAACAATCACTCGACGTTGCTGGATTTTTTTTAAGTTTTCACTCTCTTCTTGAATCTATTATAATCTAACTTAAAATATGTATTATAGCAATTAATTAGACATATATATATATATATATAATACGTATCTTCAACGTATCCGTATCTTAGTTTTTTAGAAATTAACGTATCGCTGTATCGTATCGTATCCGTATCTGTGTCTATGCTTTTTAGATTATATTGATACTGATGGCAATGCTGGAGTCTCTGTAAAATTTTCTTATTTTTTATGCAAATAAGTGTAGATTTCTTTTGTCGATTATATTCTTACATCTTTTGTAAATAATGCCTTAGAGCAATGCCCTCATGTAATGATATACATTTGGACAGGAGAAATGGAGAAACTTCATGGTTGAAATTTAGACTGTTCGTTTGATCTGACAAAAATTTCATTTTTTGGATGAGAATTATAGTCCATATCTTTTTATTTCATGTGCAGGTATACTTCTGATCATGGCCCGCTGCTCCTTTCCTTGCTGACTGGTGGAACTCTAGACGTACTATTATCAAAGGTTGGACTTCTATGCTTAATGTTAGCCAATTGATAATACATTATTTTATCAGAGAGATGGTGGGTGAAAATACTTGCATATATTATATATAGTCGTTTGGAAAGCTAGGGGAATAGAGAAGAACGGTAACTTGCAAGAAAGGGATTCCAACATCAATCTAATATTTTCTTTAATTCATTTTCCAGGGTAAGGAGTTTGCTCTTGTTGTTGGCTCAGATAATGTTGCTGCTGTTATTGACCCACGTATCCTTTATTCTGATCTGATCTTTTTTAATCATAATACAATGATTTATCCTTTTTTTTTTAATCATGAATTTCTTGACTGAATGATTTAGAAATCTTAAATTATTTGATCCAAAATAAGATCGAATTCTGCTTGGAGGTATGCAACAATATTGCTATATACCGTGCTTCCTTAGTTCAACTCTTATGCCTTTCATTCTTATAGGTAACACCTGCAGCAGCATTGGAATCAAGTAGCAGCACTTATTCAACTCCAGAGAGGTGTCAGGTTGGTATTGTCATGAAACATTTCAATCTTTCACCGGTATCTATTGGAGTTTATTGTGTTTTGACTTTTGCCATTGTTAGATCATTGCACATCCTTGTATTTATTACTGCCCGTTTCCTGTCCGCTTTCCAGTCTAGAAATAGATCTTGTTACATGGGAAAAAATATATATACATAACTTTGTTATATATTGATCAGAATCATTATATTCAAAAAGCAAGATATGATAGGAAATATAGCCCTCCATCCTTGGTAACTTGCATTATTATTGAAATATAGCCCTCCTCCTTTGTCCTGTATGGGGATATTTTGAATAAATGCATATCAGAAAGCACACAATAAAAGGTTCCTTGAATAGTTTGATTGCCCAGGGTTGCTGTCATCAGTCCAATGTCATCTTCCAATACCTCAGTAACGACTAGTTGCAGAAATCAATCTCAACAAGGAATTAGGTTCAATATGAGAGATGTACTGATGTGAAAGTTTGAAACTTAGATTAAAATTGTTTGTGTTGGTGGCTAAACTTGACCTTGGATTTTTGAGGATAAAAGAGCCTTGACTAAATTCTTTGTAATAGTTTGCAGCTCACTATCCCTTGGTGGTGCTGTAGTCACCAGAAATTCTTTTGTAATCTTACTATGATTCTTTGCTACAAGCAGGTGTTTCTTGTAATCCTTTTGGGCCCCTGCCCGTTGGCTGTTCATTTGTCAATTGTATTTTTATATGCTCTGTTTCTATATTTGGAAAAGTGAAAATATATCCTCTGTTTCTAATATATCCTCTGTTTCTTACATTTTAAAAAACGAAAGTAGTTGCTTAAAAAAAAGGTGGTCGTAATATTGTTATTATTTTGTTCTTAAAGCTAGGGTGTTTTAGGTTCTTGACGACGGGTTTGATGTACATTGTTTCTCAATGCAGCTTGCAGATATTTCTCTAAATTCAAGTCAATCTGTAAGTGTCTTTCCATTATCTTTCAAATTTTTTGTTGAATTACTTATCCTTTTTAGATTTATGTTTTGTGGTGCTGTTAGTTTGTTTTTTTTTTCCAGTGGATACTTTTTAATTTATCTAATTGATTGAAGTTTCTCTTTATGTTAATTTAATCAAGCCAATGGTCAAGTTCAAATTTTCTGATACAAGAAGCTTGTGAGTACGAACTTTCTTTACCTTTTTGCCCTCCTAGCCATTGGATATGTACTTGACGTCAACTTTGTGCTATATTGTTCAGGTGGCTGAATTTGACTACCATCAAGAGACTAGTAGATACAAATACACTAAAGATTGAGACCTCTTCATTTTCAGAGGTCAAAGGCCATTTACAAAGCGACTCACCTTTATATTTTTTATCCTTGTAGAAGATACTGATGAAGTTACTTGTCTCATCAGGTTGGAAGCAGCGATAAACAATTGCTCTTGCAAAAAACTGCAGTAGGTTCAATGATTAAGGTTTGTTTAAATTGTAGATTTTATGTTGGGTCACATTGTATGACTACTCTTTTCATGCTGTACTTTTAACTATTGAGACAGTTCTTTGATCGAGTTGTTGGAATAAATGTCCCATATCCTCGTTCACTACAACTGAGTTCAACTTCAGATTTACTTCTTTTACAAGTAAGTGTATATATGTGAACTTACTGTGTACCGAATATTGAATGAGACAGGAAAACCACATCTGGTGAAACTAATGTTTCTTTTACATTTTTGCAGTCAGACCTATACACATCTAATAAAGGCTTAGTAGTAAGAAATGCAGCAAGAGCTAGCCCTGTAAATCCATCAATTGATTTAGGTCCTGAATTTGAAAAGGTAAAATTTGGAAGTTCCACTAGTACGGTGATTAAATATTATTCTACTTGTGCTTATTCCTTCTTTCCCAGATTAATGATTTCCGAAGTCGATTCAAGTCAATTCCGAGCATTGTTGAGCTGGATAGCTTGACAGTAAGAGGAGACGTATGGTTTGGGTTGGGTGTCGCCCTCAAGGTGCATACATTTCATCTTTATATTCAATACCCACATTGACCTCGCCTTTATTTGACATGCTCCCTCTTGTGGAGGCAACTATAAAAATGAAGTGCATATAACTAAAATGAAATGTTCATGTATATGTGTGATCTAAAGATTCAACCTATTCTACCATCCATTACTTGATAAGAAATAATACCATATCAATCCAAATTAAGCTACCCAATTCAGACAAAGTATATTATCCAACAATCCCAAATCAGATTCGAATTCCAATATACAGTGGAATAAACTAATTGAAATTCGTAGGCTTGAAAGAATAGATACAATAATCTAAGCTTCAAGCAATAAGAACAATCCTAAATCAAGTTTAAGGGAATAGAGATGTATTGGTTCACCTAGTGTAGGCTATGTCCAGCTATCTGCTACCGATGTAGGTTTCACTAAAAATGATGGGGATAAGAACCCAAGAGTTTACCATGCTCAAAGAATATTCTCTCTTAATTTTCTCTAAAGAAAATGATCACAAATTACTCTTACAATAGCATTCAAACTCTTTAATTGGAAGAAAACATATATGCACGAAGGCCAAGAGAAAACACATAAAAAAATAGAAATTTCGATGATCTTCTTCAGCATGAAAAACCCATGGGCAGGGAGCAAATAAGGCTCCTGTCTTCTTTTTTTTTTTTCCTTCCTCACATACTATTTTCAGTAATCACCTACGAGAGAACCCCCACTGCAGTTTTAATTTTTCAGTTATCGTGTAAATGGGCCTTTTGCTTATTTGGGCTCCATATTTCTCGACAATCTCTCACTTGGAGAGACAAAACAAGCAACATGTCCCCCTGCAACGATAGTGACTCCTCTCTACTCAGGGAGAAGTCTAACTGAAGCTGCACACAACTTCAGTTTATCAATAGGAATGGCCTTGGTACACACATCGACTGGATTCTTACTCCCTGAAATCTTTAAGCATCAGCACACCATCTTCCAAAGTTTGATCAAATAAAATGGTACCTCACCTTGATGTGTTTCATTCTTGAATGAAACACTAGATTCTCTGTTAAATGTATAGCACTTTGACTATCACCATGAAAAGACCCCTTTCCCAGTTTCAAGCCAAGTTGTTCTAAGAAAGATTGAAGCCATATCATCTCTTTACTTGCCTTAGTTACTGCAACATACTTAGTCTCTATAGTAGAAAAAGCTACTATCTTCTGCAGTCTAGAAACCCAACTAATAGCAGTATTACCCAAAGTAAAGATATATCCAGTAGTACTTTTTCTGCCATCTATATCACCTGCCATATCTACATCCACATAACCTTGTAGTTTGAAATCTGATTTTATAAAATGCAGAGCATAATCAGTTGCCCCTCTTAGATATCTCAAAATCCACTTCACATCCTCCTGGTGCTGCTTCCCTAGATTACTTGTGTACCTGCTAACAACTCCCACTGCATGTGCAATGTCTGGTCTTGTGCAAACCATGACATATATTAGGCTACCTATAGCTAAAGTATATGAAACTCTAGTCATGTGATCTCTTTCCTGCTTAGTAGTGGGTGAATGCTTTTTGGATAATTTAAAATGAGAAGCCAAAGAAGTACTCACAGGTTTTTCATTTTCTATACGAATCAATTTAGTACCTCTTTCACGTGAATCTTGTGACAATGTCAATGTACCATCTTTCCTCTTGATCCTCATTACCAAGATTTGTTTGGCAGCTCCCAAATCTTTCATATCAAACTCTTCATATAACTAAGCTTTTATCTTCATATTTTTTTGTTTGCCTGTACCAAGCTTTTATCTTCATATTTTTTTGTTTGCCTGTACCAGCTATCAACATGTCATTAACATATAGTAGTAAAATAATGTTAGAGTTACCTTGAGATCTTATGTAGTAACAATGATCTGTCTGGCACCTATAAAATTCATTATTGCAAATAAAGTTATCAAACTTCTTATACCACTGTCTGGGAGCTTGTTTGAGACCATACAAGCTTCCTCAAAGTTTGTAAACCATTTTTTCCTATTCCTGTATTATGAATCCATGTGGTTGTACCATGTAAATTTCTTCCTCCAAATCACCATGAAGAAACACTGTCTTTACATCTATTTGTTCTAGGAATAAATCCTCTTCTACCACTATCGATAATACAGTTCTAATAGTAGTTAATTTAACTACTGGAGAAAATATTTCATTAAAGTCATACCTTCCTTATGTTGAAAGCCTTTGACCACAAGCCTTGCCTCGTACCTTTTTTTGTCATTAGTTTCTTGCTTGATTCTGTAAACCCATTTGTTTTGCAAAGCTTTCTTACCTCCTTGTAACTCAACTAGTTGCTACGTCTGATTCGTCATAAGAGAATCCATCTCCAACTCCCACTTGACAAAATCTTCCATTTGAACCGCCTCATCATAACATTCAGGTTCATCTCGGTCAGTCAATAAAATATAATTTAAGGTAGGGGAATATCTCTATAATATGAAATGATGCACCTGAATCTAACACCCATGTATCATGAGTGCTCTCAACTACCAGAGCTATTGCAACCTGAATCTCATTTACATCTACATTTGCATCAACTTCATTCTCGGTTTTTTCACTTACCACAATTCCAACATACAACCTCGTCGTTTTTGGACTTCTATTATTTTTCGATTTGTCTTTGTTCCCTTGACCTCTATTATTACTCCTTCCTCTATCAACATTATTGCTGAATTAGAAGTAGATGCAACACCCGAGTCCTTTCTACAAATATCTTCTGCGAGGGCAGAGTGTCTAACCTATGAAAACTGAATTTCTCTTTACCACATGAATTAGAAAATGCAGCTTTCATGCTTTCCCAACTATCAGGCAAAGATCTCAACAACAATACTGGATTTACTTCATCAATAAATTTTAAGTCGATAGCAGCTAATTTGTTAATCGAAAAATCAAATTCATTCAAATAATTGAAAATTTTAATTGCGAGATTCACCTTGTTATTTACTGAAGGCTTTTCATACATGTTAGACAGAGTTGTCATTAGTCCTGCTGTGGTCGTTTCCTTCGCCACATTACTTTGTACATTCTTTGTCAAAATTAGGTGAACAGTCCCCAACACTTTCTTGTCCAACTTTTTCCATTCAGCTTCTCCCATGTCATCAGGTTTTTCTTCTAACGGCAAATCCAAATCTTTGGAATGCAAGTAGTCTAGTATCTGACACTTCTAGAAAGAAAAATCCGAACCAATTTTTCATCTCTATCCGACATTGTTCTTCAACCCAACTTGGCTCTGATACCAGTTAATTAGAGATATCAATCCAAATTAAGCTACCCAATTTAGACAATATATATTATCCAACAATCCCATATTAGATTCAGATTCCAAAATACAACGGAACAAACTAATTAAAATTCTAGGCTTAAAAGAATAGATAAAATAATCTAAACTTCAAGCAATAAGAACGATCCTAAATCAAGTTTAAGGGAATAGAGATGACACCGATTTATACTGGTTCACCCAATATGGGCTACGTCCAGTTTTCTGCTATCAATGCAGGTTCCATTAAAAAGGATCGGGAGAAGAACCCAAAAACTTACAACGCTCGTAAGAAATTCTCTTAATTTTTTTTCAAAGAAAATGCTCACGAATTACTCTTACAATAGCATTCAAACTCTTCCATGGGAAGAAAACATACATACACAAAAGCCAAGAGAAAGCATGTCAAAAAACAGAAGTTTTGATCTTCTTCAGCATGAAAAACCCACGTGCAGAGAGCAAATAAGGCTATTGCCTTCCTCTACTTTTTTCTTTTTTCACACACTGTTTTTAGTAATCACCCACGAGAGGAAACCCCACTGCAGTATTAAATTTTCAGTTATTGTGTAAACTGCTTATTTGGGCTCCATATTTTTCAACATTACCCATCATCATAAAGATTAATTTCTTCTCTTGGTTACATTACTTAGCTTCATGATGGATTTGGTTTTGAAGGGGAATGTTAGTATCATTGCAAAACCTGGGGTAAAGATGGAAATCCCAGATGGTGCAGTACTCGAGAATCAGGTAAAAACATCAAAATTCTGAGTCTTCGTCAGCATTTATAGTTTTCAATTTAAATGGAATGTGCTTTGGTTTTCATCCAGGAGATCAACGATCCCACGGATATTAAATGATGAGATCATGTCTCGGCGAAGCAGGAAGCTTTAACAGAATAATGTTCTTTTCTCATACAAACTGGTTTTAGAGCTCTACCCTTCTCCCAGAATTTCTTCAATCTCTTCTTGTTTCATTTTTAAGGATGGGATATAGGAAGTCGTGGCAGAGCAGAAGACATTCTTTCATTAGCACTGAACCAAAAAGTATGAAACACAGATTCGCCTAGTAGACAGAATTCCCCTCTGTAACTTCATGAGTTCAATAAGTTAGCCTTGACCCCATTTATGTATGTTGGCACCACGAGAGATGGCTCATAATATCGGGAAAATCAATTCAGATCATTCATTAAATCATATTTTGCGATACATATTTAATGGAAACAACAGGTACTGTTCTAGAATCAATAGTTTCAAATTTGGACTAGGGAGGATATCCACATTTTCAATGTTGTAACTTTTGGTCTTTCAAATTTATGTGATGTTCAGCTAACTGCGGGCATCTTTTTGCCCCTAATGTATCATTTCATTTTCTTGCAATTCTGTGGAAATGTTGATAATTTGTTTCTGCATAGCTAATAGCTGGAGGTTTTGCAATCATCCCTTTCATTTTACCATTTTGATGATCCCTTGGAAGTGATATATATAAATGTCATGGCATAATTATCCGTAGGAAATTTCATGGGCCTTGTTATCTTTAGTTGAAATTTAGCAGATCGCAGGGAGAGAATGCAAAAATACAATTTCCTCGACTAACATTCCAAGGAAAACGATAAAAGCGAAACGTTTAAAGGGGGTGGTGGGATCCGATGAAAGTTTTATTCCCTACTACTGTCATCCTCATTAAATAGGCTACAGGCTATGATGCTAGCTTGGAGATGAATGTTCCAACCTCCAACGCTAATATGCATAAAATGTATGTACCATTATAAGTTTAATAAGTTTAATTTGATACCGTTCCAATAAAAATTAGAGATTGCCTTGACGTTATTCATGGTGATCGAGCTTAAAAAAACATGTACTGGATGCACTGTCTTAAAACCTGTGATCTATAATTCAAACTGTAAAGTAATAAAATACATGTAAATGGCCTTGAGAGTTATAATGTAGGTCAGGAGTTCACTACTCCCAAAGTTTCACCACTTCATTTCTTGCCTGAAAAAACCTTTGAGTTAACAAAAATGAAAACATTCATGGAAAAAGACAATGTACGATATTAATAAAAAATGCCGAAGTCTGGTAAGTTGGATGAAAGATAACATTGTAGAACATAGTTAAAACACCCAACGAACATTACAGAGTTTTAACATAACTGATAACACAAGCATCAAACATTACCATGCGACAAGAGAAAAGTAACATTATAAGTGATCCATTCTCCTTTGTTCTTTTTTATTCAAAGGCCCATTGGTTCTCCCTACGAACCTCCTCTTCTTCCTCGGGCGTAAAGTCGTTCTTGATGTTAAA
The DNA here is from genome assembly GCF_009727055.1 of Benincasa hispida. Lineage (NCBI taxonomy): Eukaryota > Viridiplantae > Streptophyta > Magnoliopsida > Cucurbitales > Cucurbitaceae > Benincasa > Benincasa hispida. The sequence continues at coordinate 3,011,263 of NC_052352.1, read as the reverse complement.
TGTCTTACGGATCTCCTCAGGAGTCTTCCCCTTGATCATGTCTGCCACTGTCTGACAAGTCAGATCAAGCAAGCTTTTGATGTTGAGATAGTTTGCAGCCTGCAAAGATTCTCACCATAGTTATCACACGTCAATTTCAGAAAATTAGCAGAGATCTGAACAGTGACCACCAATGATGGTTCTACTTTGGGGAGTTTCAAATGGTAGGGCCGCTATTTCAAGCAAAAGTTTTAATATAATAGATACAGCATCTTCACCATATCCGCTCATAACATATATAGCAAGTGAATTTTTGAGAGAAAGATAAGAGACTTATCATTAAGAAAGAGTATATAGCAAGCAGATTGATTTAATGGATACCATTAAAATTTTCAAAAACGTAAAAAAGATTACAATCCAAAAAGGATTTAGGTGGATTCAAGATGATGCTAGTATAGAAGAGAAGGCAACTTCTTGGTTATCGTTTGTCAAAAATACGATGAAATAACTGGGTACAATTTAAAGTAATTGAGAAGAACCAATAAACTTTAGATAAACCACAACCAAAAACACACACACATACAGATGAATGAATAACGTATGATAAGTGTCATATGATTAGCAGGAGTCAAAACAGGAGAAACTTCATAATATAAATACAGAAATTCAAATGTTCGAACAAACTAGAAATTTCATTAAAGTCTTATAAGAAAGGACCAAAAGTAGAAATAAACTCATTCAAACCAAAACAATTCCGAAAAATCAAGTTTAACGGGTAAAAAGAAAACGATGATTCATCCATATCACACTCGCAGATAAGCAATTTACATCGAGTTACCTCAACTAAACTAAATGGGTACTTCCATATCCACCATAAAGCTTAAGAGATTGGATTAAACATGTTAAACAAGTAGAATGGTAATCGGAACACCCGTGTGGTTATTTTGCTAGTAGTTCAAGCATTTCTAAACTAAGTGGGTACTGCCAAATATTTGCGAACCTTCCATACAAACCCTTATAAATCAATAAATGTGCTCCCCTACCGACTCCAGTTCGAAAATAAAACTGCAGGAGGCATTCACGTTTCAGTAATTTTGCAATATCCCATTTAACAATTTGCGATATCTCATTCAAGCATCAGACCAGAACAGAAAACAGTTTATGCAAACTTAGAGTAAGTACCCAAATCTACCGAAACCCTAGACTCCAAAATTAACCAAACAATCGGAGGGAGGGCATAGATAGAAAGGCAAAAAGACAAAGCCCTAAGGAAAAGCAAGCGAACTGAAGAAAGTAGAATGGACAAACCAGAATGAGATCGAATAAGGTAGCCTGGTCGACTTTGACGAATTCGCTGTCCCAAGTCTTGAGGTCGTCGTCGACGGAGCCAGTACGATCCTCCGGCTTAGGGGACTCGACGTGCTTCTTGCAGTACTCGATAACCTTGGACAAGATCTTGCTGTTGACGTTAGGAAGGGGGATTCCACTATCGGCGCAATCGTCTTCAATCATGTGCTTGATGGTCTGAGACTCCAAGGCCACCGCTTCGTCGACCTCAAAGATCTCGCCGTCGGAGCTCTTCAAGGTAATTTTCCGGCCAGAAGACATGGTGGCGTATTTCGGTTTCTGGAGGATTCGGTGCGAAAACCCAGAGAGACGCTTTGCGATTTGCGAAAGAGAGAAAGAAAATGTAAGAAACTGACCACAAAATGGCTTTTAAAGATCAAACCTCACCGATAACCCATTGCCTTTTATAGAACAACAATAATTATTATTATAATAATTTTGATTGTCACACCGTTCTAAGTTTCAATTTTTGTTCTATTTTAATAATAGATTTAAAACATCTAGGCTATATTCACAATAAATAAAAGGTAATTTGAAAAGTGGGATCCACTTTTTTGCGTTTGTTAGTATTTATTGACGTTCCGCATCCTGTAGACTCTAGTTGAAAATCCATAATGATTGACAGTAATCAGAATGAGGGACGTGGAGAGGTCAATCGAATTATGTTTGAATATTGAGTGGGACCCACACCCTCTTTGTTGATAACTTGATTCGAGTTTCCAAAAGTTGTCCTCACACGTCATTAGTTATTATTACACCGCTTGGGTTGATTGGTGATGGTGAGTGGTCTAAATGATTGTTCCCGTTCATCCAATTTTTAAGATTTTTTATCTACCGTTAACTAAATAGGAATCCGTATCGATAAATTTATATTTTATCATTCCCATTATTCATCTTCATATTTTTCATATATGTGTTCACTATCAGTATGTGAAATGTTTGTTTGTTGAAGAATTTGGCAAGATTGATCAAACCCAAACAAAATATATTATAAATAATATAGGTAAGTTTACATTTTTTCCAAAAAATATATTTTTTTCATGGCGGATGGTGATTCGCCAAAACACATTAACCAAAAAGAAGAAGAAAAACATAATACACCTTATTTCGAATCGTTGGACAAGATTACCAGTGCACATCGAGCCTTGTTCTTCATCTTTTTGGCCACCGTCTCCCTGTCAGTAGATCCTTTATTAGCACGACGACAATTTTCTCTGTGACTCTGTTCCCATCTTCTTCTCTTTGTTCTCCTTAATCCTGCCTATTGGGAAGGGCAGTTGACTGAGCTAAAGGATGTCTCGCAGGGGGAAGGCTTGTTCACACTTGGCTATGAAGGTTCCTTCTCGTTTTTGGAGACAATGTGAGTGATAGATGTGGGGGGACTCGTTGTTCGAGCTTCCATTCGCCTTGTGTGCAACTTGATACAAAGAGTCGTCCATGGATGACTTTGGTGTGATTGCATCGATTGGTGGGCTCTCTGGTTCTGAGCTCGACCACTGAGAAGCCGATAGGTACTCATATGAGTTGAAACTATTGTCCCTATCAGACCACATTTTCTTTTGTCCAAGAGAAATTTGAAAATTTTACATAATGCTAGTTGTATATATACACTTGAAGGGGTGCATGGTTTGAGAGAGGAAGATGGAGGGACGTCTGGTTATTTGCACTGACACATCGATTTACAAATCACTACATAATTACCGTTAGCATTTCCATTTTGAGTTATCGTTCATATGAACCCAAATGATAAGCATATACATGTGATGCCCATATGTGAACACGTAATGTAATAGTTATCGTTCGATCATCTAATTGAATGCATATATTCAATAGGTAGATTAATGGCGTTTGTTGGGGTTGATGCCCTGAGGCCTAAAGTCTCATGTCCTGTAGTTTGTAAACAGTTTGTACGAATGCTTGTGATGTATCATATATGATATTTACTTCACTTCTTGTTTTTGTTCATCTAAATGTTTTATTTGTTTTACCACAAACCAATAAACTTAAAATCTTTAGTTGTCTTTATGTAACTTAAACATGTATGTGGTGACATACAAGTGGATTATGTCTTAAGTAATAACCAAAATGGTCTATAGTATATGGATATAGGAGGGAAACCTTATCCTGGTAACGCTATGGATGCGGCCCGCTTTGTGGAATAGTTACAAGTGTTGTGACTTATCATAGATGGTCTGATCCTAATCGTTCGTGTAGGGGACATGTGAGTGGGGGCGTCCTATACAAAGAGTTTGTATAAGACCTGACCATGAAGTGTTAACGTCCCGTTATATAACATCGTTTATGACAGAGATTTCACTTCACTAGGATGACCATATGTAACATGACCTCAATCCTGAGTGAGTTGGGAACTTCTACCATTGAGGACGGTCCTTTGATTTCCATGGGTGTGAGTAGCCAGGCCGCCGACTCAAACCTACCACTTCAAGGATTCGTCTGATTTAAGAGCTGGGAACTCAGTTACACAAGATGAAGTTCACTCCTTCCCTGAAGCAGGGGCAAGTAGATAGATAGCTCCCTTAAGGGCTGATTCTAGGACTTGAATAACGTGGCACCACACACCTTCTCATGGCCTGAGAGGTGTTCACACATAGTTAGAACATGTTGTATTGTTCATTAGAGGGATCAGTGGTACTTAAGGAGTGAGATGTAACTATAGGGGCAAAACGGTAAATTGGCTCAGCAGTACTTACGAGCATCTGTGAAGGGTTATTGTACTCATGATTGGTTATATCCGATGGATACAGAAATATATCTGTGGTAAAAAGAGTTCAGTTATCGGTCTTTAGTGGAATGCCTGACAATTAACAGATGGTGGATTTCGTGGCTAAAGAGTTTAGTCAGTTATTCACTTACCGTTGAAGCTTCGAGCCATAGGTTCATAAGGTCCCCTTGGTAGCTTGGATACAAGTTGAGAATTAGTTTTGAGTTTGAAATGTTCAAATTGACAAGAAGGAGTTCAATTATACATGATATAATTGAACTGGTTAATTATATATGATATGATTGACTAAATGTATGAGATACATTATTTTGGAGGAAATTGGATATAAATATGATTTATATCAAGTAGAGGAGAAAACACTGTAGTTGATATATGATATCAAACTATAGGTTAATAATATAATATGATTATATTTTTTATTTTATTAATTAGGCGGTTATGAGATAATTGGCTGAAGTTTTCTCCGGTTTCGTGCGATAGTGGGAAGTTCAATTCAGTTCTAGTAACTAAAGAATAAAACGAAAAATAGTATTCATTTTTTTCAAAAGACACGCTAAATCGCTCACGGTGTGAAAGTCTTGTATCGCTTAGTGTTGAGAACCTATACGATAGTGCTCGCCTAACTAAATGATCGCACACCGGCATTTCTAAACGATCGTCTGCGATTATCTAAACGATCGCTTACCTTTGCTAGACGATCGTTTAGCGCTGAGGTAACTAAACGATCGCTTAACTTTTGATAGATGATCGCTTAGCAATTACTACACGATCGTGTACCCCGACCTAAACGTCCAAGCACCCGACTATACGGTAGTCTCTCTTTTCTCCCACTTGTTTGTTCGTAGTACATGATTGCTTTTCCTCTTCCCCTCTACAAATTCCATCAAAGTCCACCTTTTGGATTCTCACTCCGAGAATACTGAGGGCTTCGAGCGGTGATGTCGTCTCCATTGCCTTTTGTTCATGCACTGCTGTTCGTGTAGACGACCATGGTGGTGTTAGGTGATTGCTTGCTGGACGAGTAGGAGCGTGAGGTTTTAGTTCACGGTGAGACTAAGTTCTTATGAAGAAAGTCTTCAACCGGTACATTCTCTCGGTCTTTTGTCTTTATTTTTTAAAGCATGCCAGTAATTAGTGTTTTCAATGTATATCTGTATGTTAGAATGTATGTATGAAAATTTTGTCACAATGAAATTGGAAAGAACCGCTTCTGCTCATAGGTACTCTTGTATAAGAGTTCTTTCAATTGGTATCAGAGCCAAGTTTCTGATATTCCAATTTCATTGCTGCAAAGAATTGTATATACATTCTTGGTGGGTGCAGCATATCTACTCTCTGTTTAATAGTTAAATTCGTTTGTGGATGTGTGGATTAATGAAGTTTTCCGGGATGAAAGCTCGGTTTGTTAAATTCTTTTACATTGTCAATTAATTGTAAAGGCCCCTGCATTTTTGGGCATAATTAATTGTTATTGAGTCTGTAATTCAAAGTTAGTTTGAGTTTTGCATCGTTCGTGAAGAAGTTCGAAGCAAAGGTTGTTGTTCTTCGAGGAAGAAGACGATCAAGAGTTGGTCGGGTCGTGTAGACGATGGGGTAGGCGATCGCTGAGTATCGATACTCGGGTTGTCGTTTAACGCGTGCATGAACTAGACGATCGTATAGCTCAGCAGCCTCATCGCTTAGTTACTGAACTATAAAAATCTCGAAGTAAAGGCGGGGTAAATCGTTTACCCTTTTTCGCGTGTTAAGCAGTTCGTACTAGACAATCAAGCTTCGCACCTCGTTATCGTCTAAGCGACGTTTTAGCTTTCCGCATTATCGTCTAGTGTGCGATAAGCGATCGTTTACCTGGAGGCATTTACTAAAATGATCGGAGCTTTCGCCCGGCGGTTTCACAGACCCGATTCGTCTGTGAACCGGTTTGCTCGATGGAAAAATGTAATAGATAGAATTTTTCATTCCGATTTTGTGTAGGTTCATCCCGGTCCATTAATCTTTGGTATAATACATGTGATGTATGTTTATTTATATGTCATATGGTATGCACATATAGGAAAATCCCACCTTAGGTTATGCATTGGTCATGCATCATCTCTTTATTATAAATGTTATAATTTAGAGAAGCATGATTTAAATTACGTAAGAACATGCTCATGCATCAAATATAAGAGTTATATTTATGCATGCATAAAAAGCATTGACATGCATCATCTTTATATATAATTGTTATAGTATAAGGGTGTATGGAAAACATGTTTGCTTGGTTATTACATGTATATAAAAGTTATGTATAGTAATGACCGGACATTGCATGAAGCATGACACATTATTTTATAAGCGTTATAAATATCTTGTTATGTGCAATGTGTTTTAGTTGTTTCTTTTTAATAATTAAAGAGAAACTAGAACTAAAAGCAATAAAAAAGACATGCATGCTCACTTAGGTTTAATTCATGGGTTTAAAATGTTTAAAACTTGGATGACATAGACCTAAGATCACGGTTCTGATATGATTAGCAACCTTTAGACTTTAATCTTTTAATTAGTTTAATAGGATTAAATTGACTAATAAAAGGTTAAAGTGTAGAAAATCTATCTATAAGGGACCTTTTGTCTGAGGCGGGTTCTGTCTAGGCTGGGTATTTAAGTTGACGGAAACGTAATACCCCTACCTGGGAACCTACCTGAAAAGATGAATTAGATAGATTTGATGCATGCATGCAAGTTAAGGACAGTCCATTAAAGTGTTTAAATGTGACTACTTGAGCTTATTTATTTCATAGACAAAAGTTGTTTATGAGCGGACTTAAAAGATGACTTAGACTAAAATAAATAGTCGGATTGTCTAGGTTAATGAACCCCTAGGTAGAACATTCAGTGGGAGGTACTTGGGGCATATGATACTTCATTTAAACCTTTCACGTTTCTCCCATATAGTCTACACCGTGAGATCTATCATCGGCCTCGTGGCACCCTGGGAGTGTCGCCCTAAAAGATGGTGTTTGGATAGGTCAATATCAAAGTGGATGGAGAGAATGTTCATAGCAAGTGAGAGTGAGAAGTACGACAACATATCCCACGATCTCCCTCATTGGATTGAATAAAGTTCATGCGCATTGCCTCGAGGCACCCTGGGAGTGTCCCTCCTATAGGATGGTAGTTTTGCACGTTTCTTTATTTAATCTTCTGTAAGAGGATTATGTTACTTAGTCTCTTGTCCTAATCTAATTCTTCCCTACGGTGGGCTCATTAGGGCGGGACTCTGGCATCGAAAGCGAGGGGTCATACTTACGCGGAATTGTTAAGGGTTAACAGTTCTTGACATAAGATGGGTGTGTTGTTAGTTCTAGTATTCAGAGTTGGTTTTCTGCTATGTTGAGAATGATTCTCATCCAGGAAGGTGCAATTATCCGCACTGTTATGACGTTTATCTTCTGTTGGGCATCATTGCAAATAGAAGTCGTTATACACTTAGGTACTTAGAAACTGTTTTGCTAAATTAATTGGTTTAATGTAGTTTTAGAAAAATCTTATAAAAGTTTGTTGTTTTTTAGTGTAACAAGTGGTTTAAAATGGCATAGCACTTTAGTTTGCTTAGCACGGAAACTTACTGGGCAAACAACTTTTCGAATGGGAATATATTATTCCATGACAATTATATATCGAGGATCTATGCTGCCCTTACAAAGTTCTCTCCTTTATTCAGTCTTCAGCGTCGCTCGGGATATGTTCGGGAGCTATAAGCGATGGACACGGGACAAATGAGAAGCCCGAGCCTATATCATGGCAAGTCTTTGACGTGTTGGCCAAGAAGCTTGACCCATGAGTCTGCGCGTGGACATGGATCCCGCTGGGTATGTTTTGGACAACCGTCTAAACGATCAAGTACGAAGGCTTTAATACATTAATTCAACTCTAATGGACGAAAGGACCTCTATTCGTGAACATCGTGACATTAACATGATGGTCCACTTCAATGTGGCGGGGTGTTTGAATGAGTGTAACTATCGATGAGGGTAGTTAGATTAGCATCATCCTACATTCTTTGTCGGAGAATTCTTGTTACATTGTTAGTAATGTGATTCTTAATAAAGTGAAATACACCCTTACAATTCTCCTCAATGAGTTGCAGACATACTAATCTATTACTTAAAAAGTAAGGAGAGGAAAAAGGTTGAGGGCAATGTTGCTTCATCCTCAAGGACGCTCCATCGAGGTTCGACCTTAGGAATGAAGTCTGCACCTTCTACTTCTAACTCTCAAAGGGGAAAGAAGAAAAAGGGGTGGTAACGGGAAAGGGAAAGCGCCTGCTAACCCGTTCACCTACCGCCCAAGAAGGCGTCCACCACCGGTTGAAAAAGAAAATGTTCCAATGCAATCAGACGGCACACTAGAAGAGGAATTGTCCTTGTCGGCAGAAGGAAAAGAAGGTCGCCAAGGCAGATAAACGGTAAATATAATTTACTTGTACTAGAAACATATTTAGTGGAGAATGATGATTCTGTTGGATAATTGATTCGGCGCCACTAATCACGTTTTTTTCTCTATTTTAGGGGATTAAATTCTGGCAACAGCTAGAGGCTAGTGAGATAATGATGCGAGTAGGCACCGGGCATGTCACTCAACTGTGGCAGTGGGGGGCATCCAGTTATCTTTTCATAATAGGTTTCTAGTTTTAAACGATGTATATGTTGTTCCTGAACTTAAGAGGAACCTTATTTCTGTAAATTGTTTGTTACAATGTAAATATACGTTTTTTTTTTTTTTAATGTGGATAAAGTGTTTATTTATAAAAATGATGTTGAAATTTGCACAACTTATCTGGAAAGTAATTTGTATGTACTAAGACCGTTAGCCTTAAGTTCCCTCCATAACACAGAGTTGTTTAAAACTGTTGTAACTCAATCTAAACGTCAACGAATTTCTCCAAAAGAAAATGACCATTTTTGGCACATTCGATTAGGGCACGTCAATCTCAATAGATTTGAGAGATTGGTGAAGAATGGATTTCTAAGTGAGTTAAAAGAAAATTCTTTACCAGTGTGCAAATCTTGCCTTGAGGATAAAATAACTAAAAGACCTTTTACTGGAAAAGGTTATCGAGCCAAAGAGCCTCTTGAGTTAGTATATTTTGACCTTTGTGGTCCTATGAATATGCGAGCCCGGGATGGCTATAAGTATTTTATCAATTTTATTGATGATTACTCTAGTTATAGGTATATTTATCTGATGCAACGGAAGTCTGGATCCTTTGAAAAGTTCAAAAAGTTCAAGGCTGAAGTTGAAAACGCATTGGATAGACGGATTAAAACACTTCGATCGGATCAAGGTGAAGAGTTTTTAAACTCGGCATTCCAGGACTATTTGATAGAATATGGAATCATTTCCCAACTCTTAGCGTTGGGTACACCTCAGCAAAATGGCGTAGCGAAGAGGAGAAATAGAACCTTGTTGGACATGGTTCATTCGATGATGAGTTACGCTTCCTTACTGGACTCGTTTTGCGGTTTCGCAGTGGAGACTGCAGTCTATATACTCAACTGTACTCCTTCCAAGAGTGTTATGAGAACACCTCTGGAGTTGTGGAATGGGCGTAAAGCTAGTTTACGTCACTTCCACATTTGGGGTTGCCTTGCACATGTGCTTAAGGCGAATCCCAAGAAGTTGGAACTACGGTCGAGGTTATACCTCTTTGTAGGCTACCCCAAAGGTATACGGGGGGCTATTTTTATGATCCGTTAGAAAATAGGGTGTTTGTTTCCACGAATACTACTTTCCTAGAGGAAGATCATACTAGAGAGCACAGTCCATGTAGTAAAGTCGTGTTGCGTGAGCTTTCCAATGAAACTACCGAAACTTCAACAAGAGTTGTTGAAGAATCTGCTTCATTAGCAAGAGTTGTTGATGATAGTTCATCTAGTAGGTTGATTCCACCTTAAGATTTTAGGGAACCTCGATGCAGTGGGAGAGTTACGAACCCGCCGTTTGCTATCTGAGTTTCACGGAAATCCTTGCTTTGGTAGCAGATGGCGATGTTGAGGATCCGTTGTCTTATCAGAAGGTAATGGAGGATGTAGACCGGGATGAATGGGTCAAGGCCATGGATATTAAGATGGAATCAATGTACTTCAACTCAGTATGGGATCTTATAGATCAGCCTGATGGAGTAAGACCTATAGGTTGTAAATGGATTTATAAGCGCAAACGGGTTACTGATGGGAAGGTTACCTTCAAGGCTTGACTTGTGGCAAAGGGTTATACCCAGGTAGAAGAAGTCAACTATTAGGAGTCTTTCTCGCCTTTTGCATGTTAAAGTCGATTTGCATCCTCCTATCCATTACAGCTTATTATAATTACGAGATCTGACAAATTGACGTCAAGACGACCTTTCTGAATGGAAATCTTGAGGAAACCATTTACATGGAAATCTGAATAGAAATCTGAATGGAAATGCCACAACTATATAAGTATTATGCAATGGTACAATAACGTTATGCAGTTACTATTGAATTTTACTAACCCTTGAGATTGATTCGAGGAACTGAAAGACAGTTCTCATCCTGTTGCTAAGATCAACAAGCACGTTCTTCATCTCCTAGATTTCGTTCTGTAAGTGGCCCATGCATTGATCAATTAATGAGGATGTTGCCTTAACATCCTAAATTTCATTGTGCAATTGATCTAGACATTGATCAATTGATGGAGATGAGTTGTGCGAGTCCCCGTACATGTTCATCCTGTTGTGTACTACTTGACAGAAAGTATGAGACATCATTAACGTGAGTTTCCAGTGGACCACGTACAAAATCGTCACTGACGAGTTCACTTATATGGGCATCAACAATGGAACAACTGACATGGGGTTTCAGAGGTATGGTGACTGACATCAATGAATAGTAGGTTCAATTGGAGGTCCTACGTGCAATGGGCTCTCATGTACTAGGGTGGATGCATATGCATGTTAATCATCTGACATGTCTAGCACCATATGTACCACAGTCTACACAACATTCCATAAAATATCTATAAGTTTTGGTGCTTGTCTGTTATCAAAATGCACAAGAATGAACACTTACCAATGCAGAATTAAAAACCTTATCTTGCAAGGTGAGAAGTGGTGTTGGTCGTAGGTAACTCCAACAAAGTATTCGAGAAACCGCGGTGATATTTAATTTCGTTGCAGCAACACCATCAATCATGGACAATGTCTCATATAATCAAACTTATCAATTCTTGCACAAAAGCATTAGAAATAAATTTCATGTAAGCACGGAAGATGCATACGATGAATTGATTGAATTATAATCATGTACCCGAACTACTTAACCTGAAACACAAGTGGAAACCAAGGAAGGCTGAACTTTATGACGTAAGATGGATTCTTTGATGTATTGTCCATGTACATCCTAGCCTTCCTAACGCAAGCCCATTACAAATTGTCCAAGGTTCTCTCCCATAACATTGACCCCCCAATCCATAATGTTGAAATAGTCGAGGTCATCAGCAGCCTGTAATAGTTACTGATCAACGAACATATGCTTATCCTTTCCCATCATTGTAAGCTTCGTATAGTATACCAATGAAACTTTAGCAGCATCTTCATCATTTTTTAACTCACTTTTCAGGTACTCTTTCTCCAAGACAAACAGCTTAAGTCTTTCACAATTGAAATACATGTCTCACAAATGATAACCAATAAATTTCGTCCACTCAACGACAAGTGTTGGCGACAATAGTCTCAACACCAATAGGAATTTTGCTTTCCCAAACGTCACAATGCTCCCCATAATATTGAATGACATGCAGTCTTCTCTGTTATCCACAATCTCTCTCGGTAAGGCTTCATGAATGAGACCACTACTGAATATAATATTTAAATCTATAAAATGACCGAATATTGTTCTTTTAAACATATCCAATTGTGCAAGACTCAACTTCCGCTTGATAACGATGTTGGCATGCTTGATATGGAATAGACTGGTGTACTTAGTAGGAAACCACTCGACCTTAAGAATCTTATACTGGATTTGTGCCATGTCAACTCTGGAACAATTTTTAAGTAAGAGACATAGATATTCAACTTTTACCATTTAAGTTCTCGTTTGAGTTAGCGTTACTTATTTATCATTTCTATTTAGGTTCAATGACATGGTTAGATTTACGTGATGATTGATCCTAAGCGTATCACTATCGAAAACAAAAATGGAAACGTAAGGGAAACAGAAGCGGAGACGGAAACGGCTACTTTAACAGTGCGATAACTTCAGAATTATTCAGTAGAACATGAAACTACAGTGTCAATGATAAAATAGATTATGTTTTATCAAACTCTAAGTACAAGTTCGAGAAAATAGAAAAAAGAACGCCGCGATTTTTTTGGCCCTAGATAAACAATTATAGGGAGGAAAATAGGATATATTCAGGTTGTGAAATGAACAACTAATAGAGCACAATAATCGAAAATGGTGCACTTATTGATGATCGGTGCCCAGATGCTAAACCCTAAAATGTTAATCGAACATTAGAGTCAGAGGAAGAAGAAATCAATCGAGCGTTCCAGATAAATTTTCGAATGTTTGCGAAAATGGGCTCCGTTAGTTGTCCAAAAAATTGATTTATAATGGAGGGTATTTTCGTAATCTTGTTTTGTCCATCCAATTACAACTCCTAAGTACATAACCTCAATAAGGGCTAGATTACCTTCGTAAAATGCATAGGTAAACGTGATTAATTGTACTCAAATAACCATTACAATTGAGGCACATTTCCATTGATCCATCAATGCAATCCAATTCGAGTTGCACCAAATTCATTACCTTTCCATAAACATGGCCTATATTTAAGGACAATATTACGACTTTTGAAAGTATAGGAGTAAATTTGAAACAAAAGACAAAGTTTAAGGATATTTGTCATAATTGTCTTTTATACATGATAGTTTCTTATAGGATTTCAATTTTTTTAAAAGAAGTTATCTAATAGAATTTTCTACTTTTAATTTGGTAATTATTTTAAATGATAAAAATATTTTCAAATATAACAAAATATCACTATCTACACATCTATTAGTGATTAGTAACATTTTGCTATATTTGTAAATAAATTGACTCATTTTCCTTTATTTCAAAACAACCCTCCAATTCTTTGTTTAGTATATTTGTGAAGATTAAAATTTTTGAGAATGTAGGATCTAAATTCGAAATTTTGAAAATACAACAAAATAGACATAAACATCAAAGTTCATGAACTAATAATTTAGTGTGGATATATTTTCAACCTTTTTTTAGTACAACAATTGAGAATAGAGAATTCAGACCATAACCTCATGGTTTTTACCAATCAATGTCAATTGAGCTATATTCAGGCAAATATATTTTCAAATTTCAACATTTACTTTAATCTACACAAAATTTATAAATGATAACAACCAGGAGCTTTTCAAGCACTTATCAGTCGAATTGACACAATTCCAAACCTTTCAAGCACATATCAGGAGCTTTTTAACAACCAAATTTGTAATTTACCTACGAGTTGTTTTTTTTTTTCCTTTGACCAAATAAACTGCTTTGTTCAAGAAAATGGACTCTTTCTAACTTGAAAACAAGAGTTCTTTCTTGAATCTACTGAGTTTGTCAAATCAGTAAACTTCATTATTTGCACATGGTGGAAAATTCCTGAACAAAAAAGATAAGTTTTTGAAAACACAAGATCTTTTCCCCAAGAATGGGAAATCATTCAAATATATGATATAAATGTCAATAAAAGAAGTAATCTTTTCCCAAACAATGCGAGAAATGCTTCAATAAAAGCTAAAAGAAGAACAAGTGTGAGATCAGCTAACAGCAAATGCAGCCAAATACAATACCTTAGAAAAAGGCAACAAGTTTCTATAAGCTTTAACTAAAAGTATATATTCAATACTTTACCATATATTTTCTAACTTAGTATTGATGCTAAGGCAAAATGAGATAAGATGAAAACTGACAGGATCATCCTCAGTTAGACTAGAGACTAGAACCAGCTTCTGCAATTTGTTACACCCCCACTGACCTTTACCTTGTAGCAGTAATTAAGCAATGCGCCCTGCAGATTGCAAGGACAAGCAGCTTTCCTGCAGATTCAAGAGGGGAAAAAGATTAATTTATAACTTGTCTCTGAAATACATAGTTAATTTCAAATGCTCCTGAGATTAGAATAAAACAAAAGGAAAGTGAGAACAGATTGTTATGTTCAAGCTTTTGGTGAATGTATTTAACAAAATGAAATGATTCGTTTGACGTGACAAATGGAATATGGAAGAAAGTACCTTAAGCTTCGTCCATTTGCCGCCACTTCAAGGAGAAAAATCCCACTTTGTTAGTCAAATATTTAACCTTTTCTTAAAAAAAGGAAGTCAAATATTTAACATGATAAAATATGTACTCTCTCTTTTCATTCAATATCAGGAAACTTGGAAAGGGTTAAATTAAAACGAATCAAACATGTGCAGAGTCGTGAACTCTTTCTGATGCTCCTCTGTTTTCCTTGTGTGTGTTAGATTGGGGGGAGTTCCTAAGATCCCTTTTGTCATGTTTAAAATCACTCCAAAATAGAGCTTTAATCACTCAAAATTAATTCAATGCTTAACTTTACACGTCTAAATTCAATTTTCATATTATTTAAATTTATTTTGAATGACTAAAAGCATTTTCTCCAAGTGATTTTAAAAATGACAAAAGTGATTTTAACTAAGCACGTAGAGTTAAGACTCTTACTAGCATAAAAGATTCTGGAAGCAACACTTCACTTTTCCTCTGGAAGAGTTCTGAGTGTAAGACATCCAATCGCTGGAGGCAAATATGGGCCTTTCAGACAAACCAAAACCCTCTTGGCAACGTACACAGGCAGGAAAAGAATGACACATTTCATAAGATCAATCAGAGAGACCAATTAGACCGAACTAAAAAGGCCATCATTTTGGCATTGCCGTCTGTAACATATGCAATTCCTGGCTTTAAGTTGAATCTCTTACTCATGTTCAGTTTGACATAAGATTCAATCTGAAACTGATTCCCATCTAATGGACCTCCAAGAATCCCACTTAAACTCATTCCCCAACCTAAGGCATCTTCATTATTATTATCAGCCATTGACACAGCCCATTGCAAATATTTGGGATTTGATTGGCTCAGCTCAACCCAACCTCCAATTCTGGTTACTTCATCAAGTTCTGACTCCAGCAGCAAAGCAATAGATCCCCTTGAAATAGCTTCCCCTGAAACTGTTAACAAACGTGGATCAGGTGCCTCAACTGTTTCAGAAGATTTATGTCGACTAAGACACACTGGAATTGTAAGAGCTCCAAGATTGACATGTTGATTAGATAATTTTGTTGCTTGGAGAAGACCCAGAACCGATAATTTTGTTCCTCTTGGAAGTTGACACACCAGTTGCCCAAAAGTACCAAAGTAATGCCGAATCCGATCAAAACTTGGTTGAATTCTCTCCGTAGAAATAAATTGAGCTAAGGAAGCAGTGACATTGGATTTTCTCACTGTTAAACCCACGGCACCACCACTAGGCTGATCCAAAAGGGGTGGTCCAAAAGATGAAGTATCAGTAAGACCCTTTTCCTACCACATAGAAGCACCATTCAGGTTAACTTCATAATTTATAAACCAAATAGATAATGCACTCTTAGATAAAAATACCAGGGAGCATCCACAAGCACTACTAGTTGGTTGGAATATATTAGTATTAAATACATACATAATAACTGGGCTCAGGAAATAGTTTACCCAACCAAAATACCACCAAATAATTTGAGTTCAAAATTAACAATGATATTAAATATAGAACAAGCACTCCTCTACCCTCATATCATCCAACATAACTGCAAAGAGTTGGATTAATATTGACATATAACATTAATTTGAAAGGAATATGCATTAAAGCAAAAGAGAATAGCACAAAAAATTATAGTGGTTTATTCAATTTGAGCTACAATAACTTTTTTATCTAAAGCAACTTTCATTCCCATGGAGGAAGATTACTTGTGACTTGTGATTGTTTGAACCAATTTGTGTGCACTTCAATTGATCTCACAGGACAGCCACTCAACTCTAAAACATTTGGTAGTTAGAAAGCTCCAAAAATGTTAATATTTTACATAGGAAACCATCATAGTATTTGAACACGTTTTCCAAAACAATCCAGATATATGTGCATTTAATGGGTTCGTTTACTTTTCATCCTTACTACTTCAGAATTACCTCAACCTACAAACACTGCATCAAATTACATACTACTCCAATCAACTGATAAAGAACTTCATAAGCATACACCAGATACTTACACTAGATAGAAAGTCGTGATTGCAATCAAATATACCTGATGAGAAGGATTTGCAATTACAGCAACATCCCTACATCGAGCTCCAACAGGAACAACAATTGCAGACATCCAATCTCCCACATTAGCCTTGTAAAGAACTTTAGATAGAGTAAGTTCACTTCCAGAATCAACACCAAAATCCATCGTGGCTTTCTGATTGGCTACAAACTCTGCAACAAGAGAATCGCTCTCTCTTACAGTTGTTTCAAAAGTCAATCTTGATTGAATTCCTGTTGAGATTCCTGCTCGACGAAGTGTATTGAAGCTATGATTATCAATAACACTCATCAATAGCAATGCGCCCAATATATTAACCTCTCCTTTTACATGGGTGGAAATTTCTTGGAATGGGCTACTCCTCTGTGTATTATAAAAGGATAGTACCTTCTCTACCTTGTCTTGCCTGTCCCGGAGTCTCATTAAATCTGAAAATGCTTCCCTTTGTAGCCGCTTCAGGATTTCAATCTGAAATTATGAACTAGCAATAATTTTTAATTATCATGCCACAAACATTTATGGTACCAATGAAATCATCAAGTTGCAGAAATTTATGATTGAAACTGGAAAGAAATCAGATCACTGCATTATCTCGTCTGCTAAAAATACATGGCAAGAGAAAACGAGAAATTCACTTTAGATGATACCCATGGGCCAGAAATTTGTTTTGGAAAAAGATGGTAGGAAAATATACCTTGACCATGACAAAACATTTAATGGGGCAACCACTACTAATAATCTCTACCCTTAATAACCACTAGGTATAAATTCGAAATACTTATTACTCATACATTCAAAGATGAAAAACTATCAGTCACATTGTGGATTTCTCCTTAACCACCCAGTAGTTTTTTTTTTTCCTTTTTTTTTTAATACAACAATTGTGGGATGAAGGATCCAACCTCCCAACTCTAGGATGGAATGTTATGCCAATTACCGCTGAGCTAAGCTCACTTTGGCAACAACCCAATAGTTAATAGTTGACTAACCAACGGAATTATAAACAGAGTCATTTACACTAATGTATCAATTTCCAAAGCCAGATTAACAATATTCATTAAAAGTTCAACCAAAAGGTTCATCTAGGACAGTCATAGGGCAACCTATAACAACGTTAACACAAAACGATCAAATTCTGGAGATTAAAACTTGCTATAGAAAACGAGCCAGTAAAATCGAAGTCTTGCTGATCTAAATACAAAAAACAGCATCATAAGAACAAAAAGAACAGGCAAAATTCAGGCGAGAAGAAACACATATTGTGATATTACATAAAAAAAAAAAAACAAAAACAAAAAACAAAAAACAAACAAAGCCATTACCGGATTGCGGCGAGATGATTTTTCGCGACGATGAACTAAGCCATCAAAGAAATTCTGGGTTGCAGTCCCAAAACCTTTTAATTTGTCGACAACAAATATAACAGGCTCCATGATCAGGGGAACCTGAAGAACAGTTGCTTGGACCGGCCAGAAGTGTATTTCTAGGGTTTTCTTTATGATTTTCAAACAATTGAATTCGATATCACCAAGCGAGGTGAAGCTCTGAATTTGAAAGATGGGCGGCAATTTACCAATCAATTAGGTTGCTAATATGCACCTAATAAAAAATTTATAATAATACTAATAATAAAAAATTGTCGAATTTGGAAAATTTGTATGGATGGCTCTATCTAGGAGAATTTTTCCCGTTACTATTTTTTTATATAAAAAAGCTAATTAATTTAAATCATTAATGTGAGCAAATTTTAATTAAATAATTAAACTATTAATTTTATCACTAAATTGTTTATTATGGTTAGTTTTAAATGAAAATTTAAATTTAAAGATAATTACTCAAATTTTGGCCTACAAAAACTAATTAATTTTTTAATAGAAATAAATAAATATAAATTAAATTATTCACATATTTAATCTAAATTTAAACATATTCATTATCTTTCCCAATAAATAATCAAATTTGAAATTTAAATGTAATATTTATATAATAATAATAATAACATAACATTAAATAACTATACTAAATAAATATGTAAAAGCTAAGGACGGGCAATCCCCACTCCCTCTTACATTCCCCGCCTAATCGGGGAATCTCCGCCCCGGGCCCATCCCGTGAGGAAATTGGACATCTCTACTTGTGAAACGCTACTCTATTTTAATAAAATAATATATATTTATATAATAATTATTTTATCATAATATATATTAAATATAACATATAACCTATAGTTTAATATTGTATCAAATACAATATAACCTATAATTTTCATTCTCTCATTAATGAAGAGTATTTAATTTAAATCTCATTTATACTAAATTTAATTATATGAATCTAATTCATGTAATTAATATTTGAATCATATTCAAATATTTATTTCATCTTGAATAAACTTTATATTACAATATATCATATAAATTATAGTACTTATATCATATATAATTAAATTAAATTAATTTAATTATAACACATATAATTAATTTCCTCAATTAATTTGAACAATTCAAATTAATTCAAAATTGATTTTCATTTAATCCTTGTTGAACTATAGAGGGGACCTTATGGACATGTAGCTTAAAGTTCTAATGGTACTTAAATAATTAATTATACTCCTCTAATTATATAATCCAACATCAAATCTATCTAATTCACCTTTCCAGGTAAGTTCCCAAGTAAGGGTGCTACGTTTCTGTCAACTTAAATACCCTAGCCTAGACAGAACCCACCTTAGACAAAATGTTCCTTATAGATAGATTTGCTACACTTTAACCTTTTATTAGCCAATTTAATCCTATTAAACTGATTAAACGATTAAAGCCTTAGAGTTGCTAATCATATTAGAACCGTGATCTTAGGTCTAAGTGATCCAAGTTTTAAACACTTTAAAACCATGAATTAAACCTAAGTGAGCATGCATGTCTTTCTTATTTCTTTTAGTTCTAACTTCTCTTTAACTTTTAAAAAGAAACAATTTAAAACCTTTGCGCACAACAAGGTGTTTATAACATTTATAAAGTAACCTATGTATCATGTTTCATGCAATGTCCGATCATTACTATACATAACTTTTATATAACGCGTAATAACCAAGCAAACATGTTATCATTCATCCTTATACTATAACAATTATAATATAAAGATGATGCATGTCAATGCTTTTTATGCATGTATAAATATAACTCTTATATTATATGATGCATGAGCATGCTCTTACATAATTAAATCACGTTTCTCTAAATTATAATATTTACAATAAAGAGATGATGCATGACCAATGCACAACCTAAGGTGGGATTTACTATATGTGCATACCATATGACATATAAAAACCATACATCGCATGTAATAAAATTAAGGATTAATGGACCAAGATGAGCCTTTACAAAAATCAGAATGAAATAACCCTATCTATTACATTTTTCATCGAGCGAACTGGGTCTTAAACTGCCAGAAGGACTCCATTGTGTAGTAAACGCTGAAGGTAAACGATCGCCCAGCGAACACTAGACGATAGATGCAAAAACTAAACGATCGCTAGACGACAACGAGGCAGCGAAGCTCAATCGTTTAAGTGATCGCTTAATGCGGCGACAGGTAAACAATTTACCTTGCGTTATTAAGCGATCGTTGAGTAAGTTACTAAGCGATGAAGCTTACTAACCTAAACGATCGTCTAGTGCATGCACACGTTAAACGATGCATGAGCATCCCATCATCTACACGATCCGATACTCAGCGATCGCTTACCCCATCGTCTACATGACGCGATCAACCTTCGATCGTCTCCTTCCTCGAAGAACTGCAACGCTTGCTTCAATATTCTTCACGAACGACTCAAGGCTCAAACAGACTTTGAATTATAGACTCGATAACGATTTTATGTCAAAAAACGCAAGGGCTTTTACAAACAACCGCAAATGTAAAAGAATTGAATCAAACCGAGGTTAACATCCACTAATTCGCACATCCACAACAATTTAACAATTAAACAGAGCAAACATGCACCCACCAAGAATGTATATGTAATTCGTAGTAACAATGAAATTGGAATATCAAAACCTGGCTCTGATACCAAAATACAACATATACATTCTAACATACAGTCATGCAAATTCACACTAATTGAAGGCATGCTTTGAAGAATAAAAATAAGGAAAGAGTTCTCATACCAATTGAAGACCCTCTTCAAGCTTTAGAACTCAAATGCAGTGGAAGAACCTCCACCCGTACTCTATCGCCCAGCAAATGCCTTTGCTGCAATAGCACGATTGTCTACACGAATGGCAGAAACACGAATAGTCACGACAAGTGAACAACAGCATGGATGACACCACCAAAATGGAGCTCTTGATATTCTCGAAGTGAGAATCCAAAGTGTGGTCTTTGGTGAGTTTGGTAGAGGTTGGAGAAAGAACTAATCGTGTAGATGATAAGCAAGTGGGAGAGAAAATGAACTATCATCTAGCTAAGTGCTTATCATTTAGAAGAAGCTACACGATCGTGTAGGTTTTACTAAGCGATCGTTTAGTAAAAGATGGACGATTGTTTAGAAAACATGACATACTATGCGATCGTCTAGGAAAGCTAAGCGATCGTTTAGGGACTAGCGTGCGATCGTTTAGGCGCTGAGCGACTATCGTATAGGCTCTCGACTATGCGATCGTTTACACTTCCACACCGATGCCAATTTTTACGAACCCTTGCAAAATGAAACAAATTTTCATTTTATTTACTGGTTACCATAACTGAATGAGGCTGCTCCCACTAACGCACGCCTAAGAGAAATTTTAGGCAATTATCATATAAGTAACCAATTTAATAATTAATGAATATAATCATATTATATTCTTACCCTATAGTTTGATATCACATATCTACTATAGTAATTTCTCCTCCACATGATATAAATCATATTTATACCTAATTTCCTCCAAAATAATGTATCTCATACAGTCAATTATATTCTATATAATTGAACTCTCTCTTGTCAATTTGAACATAAACTGACCCAAACACTAATTCTTGGCTTTATCCAAGCTACCTAGGAGACCTGATGGACCCGTGGCTCGAAGCTCCAACGGTACGTGAATAGCTTATAAACTCTTTAGCCACGAGATTCACCATCCGTTAACTGTCAGACATTCTACTAAAGACCAACAGCTGAACTCTTCTTACCACAGATATATTTCTGTGTCCATTAGATATAACTGTAGGATCTAAAGGCAACACTAGAGGGGGGCGAATAGGGTTGACTACCATTTTTTTAAAAAAATAATTTTATCTTAAAAAAATGCTCAATAAAGTTAACCTACTAATTTGATTAAAGAAAATTTATGCAAGACAAAACTTAAATCATGCAAGCTATGATAACTTCAAATTTAAAGACATTTTAATCAAGGATAAATTTAAATAACACACTAAAAATTAAATCATGCAATTTGGAAAGATTAAAAAATAACTAAGACAAGAAGAAAAAAAATTGAAAACAAGAAATAAAAGAGAGAGAAGAAGAGAAAACACCGAGAATTATAGTGGTTCGGCAAATTACCTACTCCACTCTCCAAGACTCATTTTTGGGTATTTCACTAAGTGATCCTCTTGCAGGTGAGGACCAAACCGACACACGACCCTCTTTTTCCTAGGTTAAAGAGAAACCCAAGATCCTCTTTACTGATTCAGGATCAAACCAATTTCTTTTTCTCACAACCAAATGTGTGCCCACACCTTAATACAATTTCCAAAAATTAAAAGAAAATCTCACAATATTACATCTTGAAGGCTAAATACACAAGTTGAGCACTAAAAAAAAACTCACAAAAATAACTCTAGGCCAATTTAGGAGCAACGAGGACAAGAATTTGAGAGTAGAGAGAATTAAGAGCTTAAGACTTAATAGCTTTTTAGTGTGTTAATGAAGAGTAAAATCAAGTCAAATTTATAGGCGAGGGGGATAAATTTTGGCCATTGGATATGATTGCAAATGAAGGGTGGAAATTGAATAAAAATAGAAAAAGAAAGGATTTGAAAAGGAATTTTGAAAAATTGAAATTATTGAGATTTGAAGAATAAAAAGGATTTGAAAGATGAAAATTTAGGAAGGAAATCAAATTTGAAAATGCTGAAATTTGGTGAGAATTTAGAGAAAATTGGATTAGGAAATTAAAGGAAAATAAGAGAATAAAAATGAAAATAGAAAATAGCCGGATGATATGAGCACCACGTGCACAGGGGAGGAGATTGAGCATCACATGCCGTATTCTGTGAAGAAACCGTAGGCACGTGCAGCGCACGCGCATGTCCGGGCGTGAAGTTGGGTGATCGCCACTTGTCATTATCCCATTCGTCCACGGTCGCCACGTCACTGTCACATTATGTGCCACGTCAACAAAAAGTGACCTACTAGAGCGTCATGTCAGCTGCCACATCATCAATATTGATCGCTTGTGTGCCACGTCAGCTGCCACATCGGATGCCACATCAGCAATGTGCCACGTGTCACTGCCACATTGGATTTTCTCTCCAATCTTCTTTTGCTTATAACTTTCTTGTTTGAACTTCGATTTGAGCGATTCAAATTGCGTTGGAATTTTCTTTCCAAGCTCTACAAGATAGTGACTCTGAAACGCTAAAAATGTTATTATAAAAAATATGAATTTGTTATCATCAAAATATTTGGTTTGATTGAAGCTCTATAGCTAACAATCTCCCCCTCTTTGATGATGACAAACCACCATAATATCAAAAATACTTCTCCCTCTTTTGTTATCAATAAAAAGATATATAAGTGGTTTTCTCCCCCTTAATCATACAAATAATGCTCCCTCTCAATAAATTATAACACATAAATTCATAGAAATATAAATAATGCTCCCCCTATCGAACATAATTAGGCAATTCTAATAATATCAAGTGCAATCCTATTTTTATAAAAGGCTTCTTCATTTAATGCCTTTGTAAGAATATCTGCTACCTGGTTCTCAGTATTAACATAATTAATGACAATATTCTTATTCTACACATGCTCTCGAAGAAAATGATGTTTAATACCTATATGCTTTGTTCTAGAATGTTGAATGAGATTTTTAGTTAAATTAATTGAACTAGTATTATAACAAAAGATTGGTACTTGTTCAAAATTTAAACCAAAATCACGCAACATTTGTTTCATCCATAAAACTTGCGAACAACAACTAACAACAACAATATATTCAGCCTCAGTGGTAGATAATGCAACAAAATTTTGCTTTTTTACTATATCAAGATACTAAAGAACTACCTAGAAAATGACATGTTCCACTAGTACTTTTTCTATCAGTTAGACTACCAACAAAATCAGCATCAGAATATGTAATCAAATCTAAAGATGCATTTTTAGGATACCATAAGCCTAAATCAACGGTACCAAGAAAATATTTAAAAATTCATTTTGCAGCATGCAAGTGCGATTTTTTAGGATATGATTGAAATCTAGCACACATGCATACACTAAACATAATATCAAGCCTACTCGCAGTTAAGTAAAGCAAAGATCCGATCATACCTCTGTAACCTTTAATATCTACGTTTTTACCTTTTTCACCCTTATCAAGCTTTGTAGCGGTACTCATCGGGGTCTTTGCTACTTTTGCATTATCGAACTTAAACCTTTTGAGTAGATCCCTTGTGTACTTTTCTTGATTTATGAAGATTCCATCTTCAAGTTGTTTAATTTGAAGCCCAAGAAAGAATTTAAGTTCTCCCATCATGCTCTTTTCAAACTCACTATGCAATATACTTAGAAAATTCTTCACAAAGAGAAGAGTTTAATAGCACCAAATATATAATTCATCAACATTGATTTGCACTAATAAAATATCATTATCTTTATATTTTGATAAAAAGAGTGTATCAATAAGTCCCATTTTAAAACCATTTTCTAGCAAAATTTACTCAAACAATCATACCAAGCTCTAGGAGCTTGTTTAAGACCACAAAGTGCTTTATTTAATTTTAAAACATGATTGGATTATCAAAGCTTTCAAAACAGAGGTTGTTCAACATACACTTCCTCCATTATGAAACCATTTAAGAAAACACTTTTTACATCCATTTGAAATAAGGTAAAATTCTTATGAGATGCAAATGCAAGCAGCATGCGAATAGATTCTAATCTAGCAACAGGAGCAAATGTTTCCTCATAATCTATTCCTTCTTCTTGACTATAGCCTTGAGCAACTAGTCTGGCTTTATTTCTAACAATATTACCAGATTCATCCATTGTATTTCTAAATATCCATTTAGTACCTATAACAGGATGATCACTAGGACGCAGGACTAGTTCCCACACATTATTTCTTTCAAATTGATTTAATTCTTCTTGCATAGCAATTAACCAGAACTCATCAGATTCAGCATCTTTAAAAGACTTTGGTTTAATTTGAGACACGAAAGCAACATTATTGAAAGCATTTAAAGAAGAGTGAGTTCTTACCCCTTGAGATACATCACCTATTATTAACTCCTGAGGATGATGAGTGGAGAATCTCCAATCCTGAGGGAGGGATTTTTCTGGCTCTTTCTGATATTCAATTGATACTGCTTCCCTATCTTTAATACTAATATCTTCAACAAGTATTTCTAATTCATCACTAGCAGAAACTTTATTAGTGGCAACATGTGTTTCATCAAAAACAACATTCATTGACTCTTCAAGTACATGAGTTCTTTTATTAAAAACTCTATATGCTTTACTGCATGTAGAATATCCTAAGAATATGCCAATGTCCGTTTTTTGCTCAAACTTTCCAAGTTTCCCTTTATCTTTCAAAATAAAACATTTGCAACCAAAAACTTTGAAATAGCTAATATTGGAGTTTTATTATTAAAAAGCTCATAAGGAGTTTTATCTAAAACAGGTCTTATTAAAACACGATTCATTACATAAGATGCATTATTAATAGCTTCAGCCCAAAAAATTTTTGGTAAATCATATTCATTAAGCATTGAGGTAGCTAATTCTTGTAAAGATCGATTTTTCCTTTCTACAACACCATTTTGTTGAGGTGTTTTTGGAGAGGAAAAATCATGAGAAAT
This sequence comes from Benincasa hispida, assembly GCF_009727055.1. NCBI lineage: Eukaryota > Viridiplantae > Streptophyta > Magnoliopsida > Cucurbitales > Cucurbitaceae > Benincasa > Benincasa hispida. Next base: position 2,985,756 of record NC_052352.1, on the reverse strand, counting down.
TCCATTTTCTCACAAAAATTTTCAAAAGAAGCATTTTCAAATTCTCCTCCATGATCACTTCTAATTTTCGAAATCATAAAAAAAAAAATTCATTTTGAATTCTTTTTGAAAAGCTAATAAAAGATTTTAAAACTTCATCCTTATGAGATGAAAATAAAACCCAAGTAAATTTCGAAAAATCATCAACTATAACAAACGCATAATGTTTTCCACTTAGACTTGCAACTTTAGTAGGTCCAAAAAGGTCCATATGTAACAGCTGCAAAGGTCTAGAAGTAGAAACCATTTTGTTTGGTTTGAAAGAAGACTTAGTTTGTTTACCCATTTGAAAAGCATCACAAACTTTATCTTTTTCAAAATTTAATTTTGGAAGACCTCTAACAAGGGATTTCTTAGAAATATTTGAAATTAAATGCATGGTAGCATGACCTAACCTTCTATGCCATAACCACGAATCTTCATGCAATGCAGATAAACATTTATTTTCTACTATAGGACAATCTAATAGATCAATAGTGTAAACATTTTTATCTCTATTTCCTACAACCAGAACTTTTCCATCACATGCATTTTCTATTTATTTTTATCACTAAAAATTACTCTATATCCTTTATCACATAATTGACTAATACTTAATAAATCATGCTTTAAACCATCAACCACACAAACATTTTCAATAAGAAATTTGAATCGTCAACAATTTAACCTTTTTATTGTCACCGGTATGTTTTGAACATCCACTGTCCAAGTACTACTTATTCTTTATGGATTCTCAAACATACTGAGAGAATTAATTCTCAAGATGTAACCTTAGGTACCCAAATTATTGGGTCCTTGGGAGTTAGCTAACAAAATTTAGGAATCCATCTCTTTCATTCATAATATTGATTTTTCTTAATTGCATGCATAAGCTTTATGACCATGTTTTCCACATGCTATGATCATAAACACTTCTTTGACAAAGTAGTTTGTAAATTTTCTTTTGTTTTTGGTGAGGTTTATAACCTAAGCCACTTTTATCAAATATGCATTGTTGCTTAACCCATCATGATATCTAAATTTCTTTTTCCATTTGTAAACTTTAAAAGAGTAGCTGAAATATCTTCATTTGTTATTTTCTAATAATTTTATACTCTTCTTTTAAAGCCATGGGCAATTTGATTTAGATAAATCTAATCTTTTTCCTAATGTTCTCATTTTTCTCTTGGATTATCTAGTTCAAATTAATAAATTATATTTTCAAGTAGCTAATTTAACATTTTTTCTCTAAGGATATATTTGCAACCGTAGTTTTTCAATTCAATTTTAACTTCATTATATAATCAATGAGCTCATCCAAAGTAAGGTTTTCGGGACTTACTCATGCATCGTCTCGCAAAAGCGATAATGCACAGATTTGCTGACTTCTTCCTTGCTTTCAGAATTCGCTTTCATCGGCTTATTCGTCCCAAGTAGCTTTCATGGCTTCCTGCTCTTCTTTGAAATGGGTTTTCTTTAAGGACAGTCACTTCATGTGTCCGAGCTTTTGTTGCATTCATACAATGATTGTCTTGTTGCTCTTTTCCTTTCTTTTGCCCTTGATTGTTGACCTTTTTTGAGAAGTTCCTTTTTCCTAAAATGCTTTTGAACTTCTTTTGCGTCAGTAAGCGAACTTTCTCATCATTTAGTTCAGCTTCAGTTTCAGAGTCCTCTTGAACTTGAGTGGACTTTAATGCTAGACTCTTCTTACTTTTTGACATCTTTCTTGCAACAATTGGCCTTCATGATTATCTCATGTTTCATGAGAGATCCAATGAAGCTTCCTCTAGTGAAGTTTTGAGAGGTCTTTTGTTATTGGATTGCCGTCACCTTAGCTTCCACTCTCAGGTAATTGATCTAAAGAATTTTTTTCTCACATTTTCTAGAGGTGGGTATAAGATTTTCCCTTAATATCCTTTCAAAGCATTAAACAATAATTCGTGAACCTGTTAAACATTTCAGATATAGTTCTTGCAATCATTTTAAAACAATTCATAATTATGAACCTAACATGCTAATCGTTGACTCTTTAACTTGATTAGTTCCTTCATGAGTTACTTCAAGCATATCCCAAATTTCTTTAGCAGAATTACATGTAAAAACTCGATTAAACTCATCAGGACATAAAGCACAAAACAGACAGTTCATGGCTTTAACATTAATAGAAAACTTCTTTTTATCTTCATCATTAAACTCTTTTTCTTCCTTAGGAATGTCATTATTATCAACTATCTTAGTAGGAATTAAAGGACCATTAAAAACAATTTCCCATAGATTAAAATTCCCATCCTAGTTTTCCATCATGCATAATTATTTCCATCAAACAAAGGTGACCTAGTGGTATATTGACCTTCACTATACCCATTTATTCCAGTAGTTGCTATAAGCTCGAACAATTAAGTTTTTCGAAAGAGGAAGATAATATAATAATTTTTTTTTTTAAAGATTTTTGTAAAGAGAAATACTTTTCCAAAATTTAGATTTTAATCAAAAAGATTTCAAAGATTAAATTAGAAATTAGAAAAAAATCCAGATTTAATAAACAGAATGTAAAATCAAGAAAAAAATATAAAACCTTTTTGAAATAAGAAAACCAAGCTACCTGCTCTAATACCAATTGTACGATCTAAAGGCAATACTAGAGGGGGTTAATAGGGTTGACTATCAATTTTTTTTTAAAAAAATAATTTTATCTTCAAACAATGCTCAATAAAGTTAACCCACTAATTTGATTAAAGAAAATTTATGCAAGACAAAACTTAAATCATGCAAGCTATGCTGACTTCAAATTTAAAGACAATTTAATCGAGGATAAATTTAAATAACACACTAAAAATTAAATCATGCAATTTGGAAAGATTAAAAAATAACTAGACAAGAAACAAAAAAATTGAAAACAAGAAATAAAAGAGAGAGGAAGAGAAAACACCAGGAATTACAGTGGTTCGGTAAATTGCCTACTCCACTCTTCAAGACTCCTTCTTGGGTATTTCACTAAGTGATCCTCTTGCAGGTGAGGACCAAACCGACACACGACCCTCTTTTTCCTAGGCTAAAGAGAAACTCAAGATCCTTTTTACTGGTTCAGGATCAAATCAATTTTTTTTCTCACAACCCAAGGTGTACCCACACCTTAATACAATTCCCAAAAGTTAAAAGAAAACCTCACAATATTACCTCTTGAAGGGTAAATACACGAGTTGAGCACTAAAAAAAACTCACAAAAATAACTCTAGGTCAATTTAGGAGCAACGAGGACAAGAATTGAGAGCTTAAGACTTGATAGCTTTTTGGTGTGTCAATTAAGAGTAAAATCAAGTCGAATTTATAAGCGAGGGAGATAAATTTTGGCCATTGGATATGATTGCAAATGAAGGGTGGAGATTGAATAAAAATAGAAAAGGAAAGGATTTGAAAAATTGGAATTATTGAGATTTGAAAAAAGGATTTGAAGGATGAAAATTTAGGAAGGAAATCAAATTTGAAAAGGCTGAAATTTGGTGAGAATTTGGAAAAAATTGGATCAGAAAATTAAAGGAAAATAAGAGAATAAAAATGAAAATAAAAAATAACCGGATGATATGAGCACCATGCGCACAAAGGAGGAGATTGAGCGTCACGTGCCGTATTCTGTGAAGAAACCACAGGCACGTGCGGCGCTCGCACGCGTCCGGGTGTAAAGCTGGGTGACCGCCATGTGTCATTATCTCATTCGTCCACGGTCTCCACGTCACTACCATGTCATCGCCACGTCAGCAAAAATGTGACTGGTTGGAGCGTCACGTCACCCGCCATTCAGCTACCACGCCATCAATATTGACTGTTTGTGTGCCACGTCAGCAAGGTGCCACGTTGGATTTTCTCTCCAATCTTCTTTTGCTTATAACTTTCTCGTTTGAACTCCGATTTGAGCGATTCAAATTGTGTTGGAATCGTCTTTCCGAGCTCTACAAGATAATGACTCTGAAACACTGAAAATATTAGTACAAAAATTCTGGGTTTGTTATCATCAAAATACTTGGTTTGATTGAAGCCCTAAAGCTAACAATAACTAATCATGAGTACGATGACCCTTCACAGATGCTCCCGTAAGTACACTTGGGCCAATTTACCATTTTGACCCTGTAATTACACCCCACTTCTTAAGTACCACTGATTCCTCTAATGAACAATACAACATAGTCCAACTATGTGTAGACACTTCTCAGACCAAGAGAATGTGTGTGGCATTACATCGTTCAAGCCTTGGAATCGGCCCTTGAGGGAGCTATCTATCTACTTGCCCTGTTTTGGGAAAATAGTAGCTGAGTTCCCAGCTCCCAAATCAGACGAATCCCCAAAATGGTAGGTTTTAATCGCCGACCTGGCCACTCGCCATACAAATTAAAGGACCGCTCTTAATGGCAGGACTTCCCAACTCACTTGGGATTGAGGTCATGTTACCTATGGTCATCCTAGTGAAGTGAAGTCTCTGTCATGAACGGTGTTATATAACGAGACGTTAACATTTCGTGGTCAGGTCTTATACAAACTATTTGTATAAGACGCCCCTACTCGCATGCCCCCAACACAAATGATTAGGATCGGACCATCTGTGACAAGTCACAACATTTGTGACCATTCCACAAAGCGGCCCGCATCTGCAGCGTTACCAGGATAAGGTTTCCCTTCGATATCCATATACTACAGACCATTTTGGTTATCACTCAAGACATGATCCACTTATATGTCACTACATACATGCTTAAGTCACATACAAATAACCAAGGATTTTATGTTTATTGGTTTGTGGTAAAGCAAATAAAACATGCAACTGAGCATAAAACAAAATGTAAGTAAATATCATATATTATTCAACACAAGTGTTTGTACAAACTGTTTACAAACTACAGGACACGAGACTTTAAGGCACAACCCCAACATTATCAACTCTCATCTCATTTCTTCTCATTTCTTCATTGAACATGCTTTGTTTGATAACATCCAAAGACAGAACACCTTCTGGAGCAGAGTTAGTAATAGTCACAACAAAAGTTTTCCAATTGTTCGGAAAATAACTCAACAAGAATAAAACCTGCAATTCATCATCAAAATCAATATTTATAATAGTCAACTTATTAATAGTATCCTGAAAATCACTTAAATGCTTAAAAATAGACTTTCGGCCTTTCAATTTCAAATTAACAAGTTCCTTGATTAAAGAAGATTTGTTAAGTGCATTCTTCCTTTCATAAAGACCTTCAAATTTCTTCCACAACTCATATAGGTCGGACTCATTAGGCAAATGGTTGAAAATTCTAATATCAAACCATTGCCTAATAGTCGCCAAAGTTTTTCTCTTTAACTTTTCCCAATCATTTTCTTCCATTTTCTTTGTTTTGCAGGTTTATAAATTGTGCCATTTGCTTTTGTGATTGTTTCAATTGGATCAAACAAATCTTTGCAATATAAAAATCTTCCATCATCTGTCTCTAGATGGAATGATTGGTTGATGTCAATTTTATCGTTGCACTACCTCTACCATTACTAGTAGACTTCATAACAATGATTAAATTAAAACCCGCTCTGATATCAATCGATATGACCCAAACAATATAACAATGACCCACTAGGATCTCCTCCAAAACAATCAGCCAAATAATTTATCTCCAAAATATCATAAATAAATCACCAAATAATCACCAAGCAATCAACCAACAATGTACAACAATAAACCATAAAATTCTAGAAGACTAAAAGCAAAGACCACATACGAATTGTACGTGAAAAATCCCTTCGATGTGAAGAATAAAAAGCACAAAACTTGTGAGGAGTTCACTCTTGTCAGCTTCTCTCATTATGATAAAATTGAGGGGAAAAAACCCAAATCAATCATAAAAAGTTCACTATCCACTAATACTTACATAAAACATGAACACTTGAGAGATAAAAAACGAAAATCACCCAGTTTTCTAGATTTTGTTCGGCAGCGATTACAGACAAATTAGAGCTTCAAACAACGATCCAACAGTTCAAAACAAGGTCCTGAATAGGCTGACCAAATTTCAACACGATCCAACGGTTCAAACTCCAATAATCGACAACTTTGTGAAAGTTGTCGCTGAAAAACCGAACGACTATCTTTCCCTCTGATTTTCTACTTCTTTTTTCACTCTCCTTCCTTTAGGTCATCCTCATATCACATAAAAAAAAAAAAAAAAAAAAAAATCTAGGACTTGCAAGATGGGCCAATCTAAAAAATTAGTCTAAATTGGGCTAAAAAACACAAGTTCAAAATAAAGTCTTGTTTGTGCAACAAGTGAGATGAACATCCATAATAATACTTAGTTTGCATTTCGAAAACATTCCTAAACATATAGCCAACAAAATAAATGAATCAAAGGGTGGAAGTGGTGTTTATAAACTAAAATTTCAAAAGTTAAGTCTTCGTTTGATAATTGTTTGGCCTCGTTTGTTAACCATTTGGTTTTTAGTTTTTTGGTTTTGAAAATTAAGCCCATCAACACTACTTCCATTTTCAAAATTTTTCCTTATTTACTTTTTAACAATGGTTTAACAAACTAAACCAAAATTTGAAAATTAAAAGAAGTAGCTTTTAAAAACTTGTTTTTGTTTTTAGAATTTGGTTAAAAATTTAACCACAGCACTCAAGAAATATGCAAATCATTATAAAAAAAGGGTGAGGAAATAGTCTTAATTTTCAAAAACAAAAAATCAAACATGAAATGGTTACCAAACGAGGTTTTGGCTTTTGATTTTTGAAAATTAAGTCTATTTTCTTACAATTTTCTACTATAATTTTCTTTCTTTCTTTCTTTCTTTCTTTTTCTTTCTTTTTCTTTTTTCTTTTTTTTTCTTTGAGTAAAAGACTTGAATTTTAGCCAAATTTCAAATTCCAAAAATATGTTTAAATTTTTTTTTTTCAAAATTTGATTTAGTTTCGAAAATATTAGTAGGAAGTATATAAAAAAATAAGCAAGAAATTTATGGATGTAATGGATGTTTTTGGGCTTAATTTTCAAAAAATTAAAAATAAAAAACTAAAAGGTTAACAAACGGAATCTAAATAATTATACAATGTTGTTTAAATGGTAATTAAACATGACCATATTCATTAGAACTTCTATATTTCCCAAAAAAAAAAAAAGAAAGAAAAGAAAAGAAAAGAAAAGAAAAGAAATAGTCAATTGCTAAGTATAACTATCGATTGATTAGAGTATGTATTTCGATCAAGGTTTTAAATTCTCATGTGATATATTGTCTGATCTAAAAAATATATATATAATCTATAATTTCCAATGATGCAATAATGGACACGAATTATTGATTCATTCTAAAGAGTTTTTCAAACTTTATATGATTATTTTTTTTGTTATAAAACCTTACATAATTTAAATTAGAAACAAGAAAAGTAAAGCAAATGAATGTATAACTGCCAACTAGCAACCATAATTGATACCCAATTAAATATACATTAAAATGAAGCATATATTAATTCCAATTTGGCATACAGTTGGGTATAAATTACATCAAAGTAGTTGCAAGTCATCGTTTTCTTTTTCTATAATGATTTACAAAAAATCTTTGGACTTTTTAAGTGTCTGATTCTAAATTTTAAATATATTTAATATATAATGTTTTGACATTATTTTTTTTAATTTTATATTTAAATAAAGATTTATAATTGTAAGATGAAAGGTCTATAAGTCAATATAAGGACATGATTAGAAAAATGGATAGTTAATACTGTTAGATAGTATGGGGTTCCATCTCAAAACTTTGGCTATGAGAGGAGTAACTCATCTATGTTATAAAGATTGTCAACATGCCCCCTCAAGATGGTGCCTCTTTTGGGTTCACCAATCTTGATCGGATCACAATTTCTTTTTATTGGACCGACATCACCCGTTTGGGCTTTATGGGCTCTGATACCATGTTAGATAGTATGGGGTTCCATCTCAAAACTAATTGGCTATGAGAGGAGTAACCCATCTATGTTATAAAGATTGTCAACATACCCTCTCAAAATGGTGTCTCTTTTGGGTTCACCAATCTTGATCGGATCACAATTTCTTCTTATTGGACCGACATCACCTGTTTGGGCTTTATGGGCTCTGATACATGTTAGATAATATGAGGTTCTATCTCAAAACCAATTGGTTATGAGAGGAGTAATTTATAAACATTGTGAATTCCTTTTTTTCTAATGTGAGATTCTCAACAAATACCACTAATATAAAAGAAGATGCACTTTTTATTTTTTGTCGATCCATTTAATTTTAAGAACGGTGAGGTAAAGGGCATACTTGACATGTAGCAACTCTCTTTAATTATTTATCCTTGACATTCTTTACTCTTGAAAATAACTTAACTGGACAAGGAAAAACATGTCGAAAAAAGTTGTTTGAAAAATTATTTAGACATTGTTTGATAAAAAGTTGACTTTTCTTTTAAAAAAAACACATGTTTGTTTTCTACCACTTCTTACCATGGGTTTTGATATTTCCTAAAGAAAATTTTGATCTCTTAATACAAATTCGAAAAACAAAAACAAATTTATTGTATCGTTTGATAATTATTTCGTTTTTTGTTTTGGATTTTTTTAAATTAAGTTTATTTCTTTTCCATTGCTTACAATGATTTGTATCTTTATTAAGTACAATGGCTGAATTCTGAGCCAAATTCCAAAAACAAAAACAAGTTTTTAAAAACTATTTTTTTTAATTTTTAAAATTTGACTTGGTTTTTAAAATATTTGGTAAAAAGTAGATAACAAAGAAATAAATTTGGAGGTGGAAGTAATGTCTATATACTTAATTTTCAAAAACAAAAAACAATAATAAAAAATAAAAACTAAGATCTTGTTTGGCAACCATTTGGTTTTTTTAAAAAAAAAAAAAATTTAAATTAAGCCTATAGACAATAGTGGGAGATTGTTGGGAATGTCCTAAAACTTGCAGTTCGTAAATATTGTTAACATGTTCTATTTAACAATAAAAATATTATTGAGTATTTTATGTAATAAATTATTATTGATATTGCATTCTGTTATAAAAATCCAATAAACGAATCCATAACTATAATATGAAACTTTTAACTTTATGTGGTGACATAAAATTGGATCAAATTTTAGTATATAACCAAAATTGTCTATAAGTATATGGATGAGATTAGGTACCTCATGCAGGCCATTTGTATACTGATATAAATGATTGGTCTCAAAATCATTCACGTGTAGACATGAGAGTTGGGACATCCTATGCAATGAGTTTGCATAAGATCGAACCTTGAAATAGTCACTTTTCTTTATAATAATTATTTACTGTTAAAATTGACTATTTCAAAATTTAATGACCTAGGGTAACTCGATATGAGCTAACTATGAACTTCTGTATATTCATGATTATCTTTTGATCTGTATAGGTGAGTATAGTCCAACACAACTGCTCAATATGCCTCACATTTTGGGATAAGGCTGGATAGATAGCTGGGGATACAGTTTTGTAAGATAGAATTAACTCCTACTCGACTTAGGTTTAGCAGATAGGCTTGTTCTCTTAAGCGTTGTTTCATGGTCTTGAACAACGGGGTCCCACCCTCTCATGATTGAGAGAGTTATGGTATTAATTGGACTATAAATCAATTATTCAATAGAGGATCAATGGGGGTTTAAGGAGAAAGATGTATTTTTAGGGGTAAAACGGTAATTTTGACCTAGCTGTAAATACAAACAACTTGTGAAGGATCGACTTACTAACTATGGTTAAAATTGATAAAAAAAAAATGTATATCTACAATGAGAAGAGTGCAACTATCGAGCTATAATGGTATGCCTTGGTAGTTGACGAATATTGATTAATTTGATCTAAAGAGTTTAGCCAATTAATCTCAAATTATTGGAGCTCATAATCTGTAGGTCCATAAGGTCTCTCTACTAGCTTACAAAATTATATCTTGGATTAGTGAATTGAGTGGATTTGAAATGTTCAAATTCGAAATTAGGGTCTTGAATTTGAAGTGTTCAAATTCAATTAGGGTTTTAATTAATTGTATTTGATACAACTAAAATGGTTAATTTTGTGAAAATTGAACAAAATTGGAGAGTTTAAAACATTTAAATATTAAATTACATGAATAGGATTCATGTATAATTAGATGCTTGACTAATTTAATATTTGATATTGAATTATTAATTAATTAATTAATTAATTAAGTTTAATTAATTATTTAAATAAATAAACTATTTTATAAGCTCTATTAATTTCGTGTAGATCGTTATTTCGTATGGTATAAATAAATAAACTATTTTTTCATTTATTGAAATTCAAATTCAAATTTGAATTTACAATATATGTATATAATTTTACTGAAAATTAAATGGAAATGAAAAATTAAAAAATTAAAAAAAAAATGAAAGTGGAATTTTCCAAGTTTTTCCTTCAATTGGAGTGGCTTCACCCAAATCAACCACATTTCTCACTTAATGCTAATCGACATTTAGTGCTAATCGAAGTGTCAATTAGCAGCTAAGTAAGTATTTGCATGAATAGAGTTGATAAATGAGTATAATATTTGATAAAGCCACTTCATTAAATGTTTCTTTATGGGGAAAAATTGACATTTAAGAATATCAAATTTAAACTTAATGATAAAGATTTTAAACCCCTACCATCTTTAAGGACGTGTGATATTATGAGTGTTTTACTTTTAACATCTTTAGTTATACCTAATTAGGTCGACACCAACTATAGTTGCTTTTGAATTATTAAAAAAAAGTATTTTCCATTAATAATTATAGTGAAAGCAAACGTTTGAAGTAAAAAAAAAAAAAAAAAAAAATCTATGTATTTCAATATATTTAAATAATTAAAATAATTTCCCTTGATTTGTGTAAAAATTACGAGCATAATTCAATTGATATAATGTTTGTACTATAACTTCGAAGTTAGAGATCGATTCTCTCACCCCATATATTAAATTCAATATCTTTGTAAAAAAGATTACACAAATATGTGATTTGTTATTCTAGTTCCAATAAGGTAGATATAATTAATTATTAATTAAAAAGTATTCATATAAAATAGAATAAATCACATATGTTTATTTTCAACTTTTTAGACTTTTATCTATTTAGTCATTGAGCCTTAAATAGTATTTGGTTATATCTCCGAACTTTTATACTGTATTTATATTCAGTCATTAAACTTTAAAATTATCTAATATGATTACTAAAGTCCTTTCAATTTTATATTCAATAGACCATATTTTCAATTATTTTGTGTCTTGTTTTGACCTATTTGACATTTAAAAAACCATAAATCTCTATAGGTTTCAATTTAATGTCCTATAAATTGAATATAAAATTTAATTTTATATCTAATATGTCGAATATTTTTTAAAAATTACAAGAATATATATCAGAAAGATATTTATATTCAAAATTGAAAGTGTCATTTTTTTTTTTTTTATCGCAAACTCCCTAACCTTGTAATTTAACCCAATAATATTTAGAGGTAAATACAGGGACATTTAGATTGAATGAATTGGGATAGAAATAAGGGTAAGAATGGGTAAGGGATACACATGTCCTTGTTTGATACAAGTTTTGAATCTTTAGGCATGAGAATAAACTATCTCATGCATTCCTTATATGCATAGATGATATTCATCCAAAAGTGTGACTTTCTTGATGTTCACTCCCTCTTCCCTTTTAATACATGAATTTATTTTTTTATTTTATCTTATTAAAATTAATTAATAGATGAATATTAAGTTTATAATTTAGAAACTTATATTAAATTGTAGATTATTATATTTGAATTTAACTATTCCATATTCATAAATAAATAAATTATACAATAAACCATAAAAAACCAATAAATTAATACTATTAATTCATTAATAAATTATATACGTAGATAATTAATTATCATTATGATTAATATTTTATGAGATTAATTTTTAATAACTATAATTAGTTTATCATTGATTAATTCAAAATATATTTATTTTTTTAAAATTGATTTTGATCGTTTTATTAATTAATACATCATATTTATATAAATTCATCAAATTGATACATCAAATTATGTAATCAAGTAACTTTAATTATAAATTATTCATTTTAAAAATATCTGTAATTAATAATTTAACTAATACTATTATTTGATAGTTGAATAATTAATTTTGCTCAAATCTTTGAATTAAATCAATTAATCTATCAAAATTTTATAGAGATGTGCATAATTAATTTTATAAATAAAATACAAAACTAATTTGTTACCATAAAATTTTGATAACATTTTCATATACAACCAAACATAGTCATCCTTGATTTCCAGCAATCTTATTTTTAGACTTTTTATTTTCAGATAAACTTAATTTCTGGACATCTTTTGAAGCGAAATGTTACATCAATGAGTTGAAATTTGGAAAATGAAAAGCTGTTTTTTTTTTTTTTTTTTTTTAACAATTTGGAAAATTGAAAATTGAGGAATAAAATGAACTATAGAAAGCTAGAAATATATCTTTGGAGGATTGGAGCAACAAGCAAATTGTAAGTAGCCTGTGAAGGATGGAAACTATCCCAAAACACATACTTTGTGGTATCAGGACAGGTCTTCACAAATTTATTACAAAGAAGTGTCACCTCAATTGTCCCACTTCCACAACACCCTTTGTCTGCTACTTCAAATCCTGACAAATCATTATCAAAATATATCAAATAACTGCATTTTAAACTGCATCTATCTTTTTAGATCACGTGATAGAAAAATTTAAACATGTGAGAAAAAAAAGTTTTTGATGAGCCACAATTGAGTGAGGGGTAATAAATAAATAAATAAAATTAGGGAAAGTTACTTTTTTAGTCCTATTTTTTTGAAAAATATGTGCATTTGGTCCATGAATTTTAAAAGGGTATATTTTTAATCCCCAAATTTATAAAAATAGGTTTAAATGGTCCTTGATGTATTTTTTATTTGATTTTTTAAAAAATAATTATATGATATTTAAAATTAGAAAAAATAGTTTTAAAGATGATGTGATTTTTAAAAATTATTCTTTTAATTTAAAATGCAATATAATTATTCAAAATAATAATGTAAAATTATTTGAATGATTTTTTAAACCTATTTTTAAAAACTGATTAGATGAAAATGGTGGGAAGATGCATTTATTTTCTTTTAGATTTTGTAGATTTTTTTTTTATAAAATAGATATTATATCTCTTCCTATCTTTTAGGACTATTTGTTGCCTCATTCCATGGGGATTCTACTATAAACGAGCCACCATCCTATAAAATAATATGAAAATTTGAGTTAAACTCAAATACCTAAAATTAAATTAATGTATGGTAATTTATGTAAAAATATTTTAGAATTCAAGATAAAACTTGGGATTTGAAAATCAACAGCATAGCAGTGATCTAAAATTTAAATTGAATCATTATTGTCACAATCAGTTTCGAATCCCAAATTTCAATTGAAATTTTAAATAATTTGTACTCCCAAAAATAGTTTAAAAAAACGTTTATAAAAAGTATAGAGTATAATATTGTAACTTTAAAAAAAAAAAGAGTAATATTTGTGTGTAATCCATGTTGTATCCATTTTCATGCATCTCTTCAATAACAAGGAAAAAAAATATAAAAAATATATAAATTTTTTTAAAGAAAAATTTGTAACATGACAACTTGTAATTAAACAATTGAATGAGATGTAACTCAAAATGCACCGAAACATGTGAGAGAAAAGTAGAAAGAGGGAGAGAAATAAATACCATATTTAACATAGTTTTGGATGACATCTAGTAGAGGGTTGTAAATATCCACGTAAACCACTCTACTATCAGGCAGTATAGTTTGAAGGTAATCCAAAGTGGTATGCAATTTCCCATTGAAAAGCTTTGCAGCATTGTTATACTCATTCACACATGCCCTTTCAATCCCTCCTGCCAAAGTTCTTTGCGACGGCAAGCATCCGAGCGGCGGAGTCCCAAAAAACCCGATCCTACGTGCACCCGCGGCATATAATTCCTACGAAACATAAAAGTTCAACGACTAAATTTTGTAAATTTGAATGAGTGTTTATTAAATTTAGGGTGTATTACCATAACGAAAGCCGAAGCAGATTGGACCATAAAATCAGTGTAAGTATTGATGTTGTATTGAGCTTGTCTTATTCGTGCAAGATAAAATGTGTTGCCAATGTCATTGCTTCCAGCCACCACCAAGAAAAGGCTATTGTCTATTATGAATTTTGCTCTTTCTTCTCCTACTAGTCCTTCTACCTTCCTTTTGTATTCTCTAAACATTGCTAATTGAGCATCAAGTGATATTGCTGGCTGAAAACTCAAAATTTGTTCAATTTGATTAGGTTGGATTTTAAGATCGGATTTTAAGATAGATGAACTACTTCTCTCATACTTAATTAATTTTGAAGTAAAACTTCATGCTATTTAATATGGTATATGCAGAAAGCTCATGGAGCCCAAAAAAGCATTCAATCGGTACAAAGAATAAAAAACAAAAATTGGGATCTGATCCAACAATGATGAATTGTAAGAAGCACAAGCTGGAGGAGCATGATCTTAAGGATCTCATGTTGAATAATTCAAGGAGCCTAATAATCTTTATAAGACAATATACATGTTACTCCTTTTCTATCCAATTAGTTTTGAGGTAGAACTCCATATTTATTTAATAAAACAAATTTGAATGTTGTCCTCCATTAGTTAAGCAGTTGTTTAAATTGATAAAAGTTATCGTGATAGTGACCTATAATCTATTAAATAATAAATACACTTTTAAATTTCTAGACGTGTTAATTAAATGCTAGTTAGCATTTCAAATTATGTGAATATATGTAACTTTAAAAAATCAAAGAAATATAGTGATTTTAGATAGATAAAAAATTGAGAAGGATTTTAGTAATATACGGCTATCTTAGAGGTTAGAGGATCAAATCCAGCTCCACCAGAAGCAAAGTTGACACCGGTGATTAGGTCTTCAAGTTTAAGATTTGGGTCTGCATATGGTGGCAATAACGTTTTGATACCTAGTGCATCAACTAACAAAAAAGAAAAAAAGTTTAGTCTCTATACTCTCACAATATTATAACGTTATATTCAATTAAAAGAAAACTCAAAAGGAGTTAGTATAATTTATACCTACTAGATCAGAGGGAACCCTGCCGTTGGAAAATCGACCGGTTGGGCGTCCACCAAGAAAATCCCGACCGTAAGGTGGATAGTTGCACTTAGCTTGAGTAATGAGATTGTTGTTGTTGCCGGTATCGACAATCGAATCCCCAAAGACGAAGACGGCAGGAACCGAGTAACCGGGAGGAATCTTTACGACAGCACTAGCCGGTTGGAGAAGCAAAAGAAGTAGTAGTAGACATTGAAAAACCTTGAGTTTCAGTGAAGAAGAAGAAGGAGAAGGAGGAGGCTTTGTCAGGTGGAGTAAAGGCATCGTGAAGTTTGATGTTATGTCTTGTATGACATTATATTAATTTTGTGATGGTATTTATATCTGTAGCTTTGTTGAAGGGTTTTTGTGGGTTTTGGTAATTCATTGGTGCTTCAAATTTAATGCTGACAGTGAAGAGCTGGTGGCACTAATACGTGGCAGATTTTGATTAGGGCATAAAAGGGATTTTTTGTGGGCCCTACTGCTTCTATTTTGTACAGAGAAATAACGACACGTGTCAAGAATGATTTGATACCTCACACACTAATAAAAAAAATCAATATCAATTTAGACTCAAAAGTTTAGTGGTTGTATTGATTTAAACTCTAAACTAATCATTTTATTAATTTAAACCTTGAATTTTTATAAATATGTCAATTTAAATCTCAAACTAATAGTTGTATCAATTTAAATTCTGAACTTTTATAAGTGTATCAATTCAAACATTGAATTTTTATAAGTGTATCAATTTAAACCCTCCATTATATTTTATTTGGATATACTTATGAAAGTTTATGGTTTAGATTGNATATATATATATATATATATATATGAAAGTTGAAAGTTTAAATTGATATTTTTATGAAATTTCAAGATTTAAATTAGTACTACTATTACTTTGGGGTTTAAATTGATACTACCCAAAAGTTCTGGGTTTAAATTGATACAATTGATACAATTCTCAAAGTTTAGGGGTATAAATTGATATTTACCCACAAAATATTCTAAAAAAGAAACAATAAAAACTTTCATGCAACTATAATTGGATAATTACATGAGTTGCAAAGAGATAGGTGCAACCTAAAATTTACTTATATTTTTTTTTATACATGTTCTTTATTTGTCAAATTGAATAAATTTTATTTTAATATTTTTTAAAAAAATTAAAATAAAAAGTACACTACAACAAATATTACTTTAATATTTACATTTAATTTTAATTAATATATCATATAGAACATTAAGATTATTATTAACCTTCTTTCGACTGTAAGGATATTATCATTTTATAACATCACAAAATCAATTTGTACGTAAATGTTACTTTAGTTTACGAACATGGTTTTAACCGAAATTTGTTTCATTGATTTGAAAAAAAAAAGAAAAAAAAAGAAAAAAAAATGAAGTTGAAGTATATATAAAACTTTTCAAGTAAAGAATTATTGAGTATTTTATATAATTTAATCTATTTTTTCTTCGGACTTTTGTTTATTGTCCAACTGATTAAGCGTTGCCCATTTTTCACTTGGATTTTTCTTCTAATTTTTAAAATTTATAAGAGTTTCAATTATTTGCTTCTTACAAATTTTTATATTGCAATTCTATGAAAAGTAAAATAGAAAATATTTATAAAAAATTACAAAGATTAAATAGTTATACGTCTTATATGCTCTTGGTTGTCTCATCTCATATAGACTCATTCAATTGAAGTTTGATATAACAATTGACCTGATATTTTTTATAGTAATTCTAATAAATAAAAAAATCTAAAAAATATTTATACTTTATAACAAAAGATTTCAGGTAAATATTTTTTATATTAAAGAAACCCCTTTTTAATCTCTTCTTTGAAAGAATAGGTTGGCAGATTTGTGTTACATTCAAGTTATTATATTGTATTGTACCATCTATTTATTCTATAAGTTATAATTAATTTCGTGTGCATCTCCAAAGTCCAAATAATATTTTGCTATTTACTAAAAAAACAATATTTTGCTATATCAACTACCTCATTCAATGACCATAAATAGCAAGCTCAAAAAGTGTCCAAGTAACCTATTTTATTTATTATTTATTTTAGTTCAATAATATGTTGAAATGATGGGGTTATAATCTCTAATTTTTTAACCTCAACAACTAGTTGATTGACATCTATTTAATTTTATTTTATGTAATATCAAATATTTTGGCCCATCTTCACATGAGTTGTTCGAATACAATACGACTCGACTCATATGGAGATACAAATTCGAACCTCGAACCTTTATTCTTGTCGAGCTGTATTTAACTTAGCATTCTTTTGAGCTAGAATTATTATTTTGGGATGTTTTCAAATAACGGAAAATGAGTCAACTTATTTATAAATATAGCAAAATATTGTTGTTTATCAATGATAGACTACGACAAATTACGATAGACATTTATCGTGGTCCATTAGCATCTATCGATGTCATTGATAGATGTCTATAACAATCTATTGTGGTCTATCACTAATAGAAACAATGATATTTTACTATACTTGAAAATATTTTCAGTTGTTTTACCCTTTGAAATAATTACTTTTATTTTCATATATATTGTATAAAATAGTAAACATGTTTTTTTGTTTTATTTTGTCTTATTATTATTATTATTTTTTTTTTAAAAGGCAAACTTCAAGTAGAAAGATTGGAAAATGAAAAGGAAGTGAAAAATGGCAAGATTTACTATAGGCTTTAGCCATTTATAGTGCATTATTGAATTCTACTGAAAATAGATGAGGGACATGTAGAAGAATTTTATAAAAATGGAACAAAAATTTGATTTCAAATGATGTTGATAAACAAATTAAAATTAATAATATATTCTATCATTTTAGACTAATTAAATGCACAATAGGTTGTTAAAAAAAAATGAACAAGATATTAAACAACTAAAATAACACAACAATTTTTGAATGTGTTATTATAATAAAATAAGCAAAAAAAAAAAAAAACAATAAAATAAAATAAAATAAGTTTTGTTTTCTTGTCTTAAAATTAAGAAGGAAAAAAAAAATACTGAAAAGGCCCTTTACTTTAGAATTATTATTATTATTATTTTGCTTTATTATTTCAAACTATTTTCTATTTTCAATTCTCCCCATTATATGGCATCATGTTTAAAGGAATCTCTTGTTTTGTTTTGGCTATAAATAGAATGAATATAATCATTAAACAACTATAACTATTTGTTTTTAGTTTTTATTTTTTTAAAATGAAGCATAGACATTACTCACACCTTCAAATTTCTTCATTTTTTTTAATCTATTTTTACCAATGAAAACCAACTTTTGAAAACTAAGATCCCATTTGGTTTTTGATTTTTTGTTCTTGAAAATTAAGTCTATAGACACTACTTCCATCTAAAAATTTCTTCATCCGTTATCTACTTTTTACTAATGGAAAGACAATTTTTGAAAAACTAAAAAAATAGCTTTTATAAACTTGTTTTTGTTTTTGGGATTTGGTTAATAATTCCACTATTGTATTCAATAAATCACAAATTACTATAAGAAATGAAAATGAAATATAATTAATTTTCAAAAATCAAAAACAAAAAATGAAATGGTTACCAAATAGAGTCTTAAAATAGTAGCTTTCAAAAAATTTATTTTTGTTTTTTTGACTTTGGCTTAGAATTCGACAATTGTACTCAAGAAATATGCAAATTATTGTAAGAAACAGGGAGAAAATAGGCATAATTTTCAAAAACTAAAAAATAAAAATTGAAATAGTTACCAAACATGGGCGATTTAGTTTATTGTTTTTAGTTTTTAAAATTTATAATTGTTTACTTTTTTATGTAGCATGATAATTATTTGACTTTTAGTTTTTAGTTTTTGAAAATTTGTTTTATAAATCCCTACTTAATTTCCATTTACGTTTTTTCTTTAAAAAATAAAGTCAATTTTTGAAAAAAAAAATTGTTTTTGAAAAACTTATTATCTTTTTAAAAATATCTAAGAATTCAAGCGCTTCTTAAAAGAAACAGTAAGAACTAAAATATGAAATCTTAGAAAAAAACAGAAAATTTATCAAACATAACCTAGTAGAAGAAGTGTTTAATTAGGAAGTTTTATTTTAAAAAATAAAAAAATAAAAAGTTAAATAAATATCAAATGAAAATTGAAGTACTAACGATATAACTTTAATCAATTTTTTTTCTTGAAATAGTACATAACTATATGTAGTCAAATTGACAAAATTTTACTTTTGTATTCCATCCCTTTTTATATAAAATTTTGCATTTATAAATCATTGTGTCAAACATGTGTTTTTGATTGAGCTGGAAAATTTCTTCTCTCTTTTTTGGATAAGTAGAAAACGTTTTTTTTTTCTTAAAAAAGAAATATTCTTCCCATATTTTGTTTGAAAGAGTCTCTTCATTCTCACCATTTTCAGAACAAAAGTACGATAATACCCTCATAATTTAGCTCATGTCCAAATATTATCCTATATATATTTAAAACAAAAACTTGCACAATTAAGAAAAATGTATTATTTATCGAGTATAACTTTTTCATTAATACTCACAAAACATTGTTGTGACAAAAATAAAATGTATGACATATTTACTATAATAAAGCGTGAAAGAGAATAGATAGGTAGATATCATTAAAGAGAATTTCAAATCTCTCTTAAAATCATTCTTTAAAAATCGTACAAAAAATGACACTGTGAAAGATTCAAACTCGTGTGATATTTAAAGATATATTTCTATAATATATATATATGAGTGGAAATAGAAAAATTACACATTTTTAAAGATGGAATGTACAGGTTCAAGAATATATTATGATCTTTAGTAGAAAAAAAGGGATTTTCAAAAATTAAAAAAATTAAGTAAAACTATTTATATAAAATAACATAATTTTAATTTTTTTAGAGGCTGATAGTAGTCTACCATTATTTATCAGTGATAGAAACTGATAGTAGAAATCTATTAGTATCTATCAATGTTTTTTTTTTACTATTTCTGTAAATAGTTCGATATTTTCTTTTCTATCTATAAAATTTTCTAAGAAAAAATAATTACAGTATTAGAACCCTTAGCTTACTTTCCCAAAGTTTATAGAAAAAAAAATTAGAACCATGTTGAAAATATTAGAGGGTTATAAGATAATAATAACAATAATAAAAAGTGAGAATAAAATCAAAGAAAAGTCCATATTACTATTTTATATAGTTTAAGAATAGTAAAGTAGGAATCTAACCATAAATTTTTGAAATAGTAATAAGTGCCTTATTATTAAGTTATGGACAAATTAGCATGCTACCTAGATTAGATTGTGAGTATTAAATTATTTCTCCTTTCTCTAACTAAATTTGCAAAAGGAAGGCTAGTCGATGAATGAAAGTATTAATTATTGTTTTCTCTTAATTATTTTTTGTGGAAATAATTTTATTTATTAGTATTGAAGATGGCAGCTATATGGGAACATTGTGGTTAAAGACACATTGAACTGGATTTAGATTAAGAGGTCATTAATTCATTAATTAATCATTATTATTGCAAAATTTAAAACTTAAGAAAAACAACATTTTTAATTCTCAAATTTTTGGAGAATGGATTGGAATCCAACCTCTAACATTCAAGGAATGAGACCATTATATTGCCGATTTTTTCAACTCCAAGATATAAAATTTCGAATCGGTAATATTATGATCATGTTTTATAACTATTTTGTTTTTTATTTTTATTTTTGAAAATTAAGTCTATGGACACTATTTCTACTATTAAATTTCTTACTTTGTTATCTACTGTTTTTACTAGTGATTTAAAAAACTAAGCCAAATTTTGAAAGCTAGAAAAAATAGCTTTTCAAATGTTGTTTTTGTTTTTTAAATTTCACTAAGAATTCAACTATTGTACGTAAGAAAAATGCAAATCAATGTAAGAAGGGGAAAAATAAACTTAAGTTTCACAAATCAAAACAAAAAACAAAAAACAAAATGGTTATCAAACGGAACCTATATGATATAGTAAAAGAACAATTATAATATATTTATAACTTAAGAAATGTTTATAAAGTATTAGTAATAGTCGGCGAAAAAGTATAATTTAATTGGCACAAAACTTGTAATATCAAATTAGGTTTGATTCTCTCATCCCACATATTATTTAAAAAACATTCAAGATTTAACATAATATTTAGACACACATCAATTGATTACTTACTTTGAATTTCATTAAATTTTAGTCAATGTACTTTAAATAAATCTTATCTACTAGTATTTTTATTGTTTTTTTAAACACATTTACTTATTATATTATCTTGCATGAAAATTATTATAAAAATTAATCTGAAACACTAAATTTAACATTTGTTGAAAGTAGATAAACTAAATTTGAAAATAGACTAAAATTGAACCAAACTTAAATTACAAAGATTATAATGGTATTCAGCCTAAAATTTATTTCTCCCAATTCTTAGATGGAGTTAATTGATTAATTAATTAATTATACCTTGAAAAAGTTCTCATTATTTGAATATTAATACATTTTAAGTGCATCCATGAAAAGGAATGTAGGGACTGTTTGAGACGTTGAGTTGAGATAAGATATCTGAAGTTCATATATTTGTAGAGTTTATATGTCTGTATTTGGGAGTTCATATGTCTGTGTTTGGAGTGCAGAGTTAAGTTCATATGTCTCGATATCTAATAGAGTTTATTGAACTCTAAATAATATACTTTTATGATTACTATTTTTGTTTTGAATTTTTTTTATTCAATAATTCTACCCATATTTGTTTGAATAAAATATGGATTGCAATTTTTTTCTTTTAATTTCTTAAACTTTTATTTCTTTCTTTTTTTCTTTTTTGGACAATGAACAACAATTAACTCATTAT
Source organism: Benincasa hispida (assembly GCF_009727055.1). NCBI lineage: Eukaryota > Viridiplantae > Streptophyta > Magnoliopsida > Cucurbitales > Cucurbitaceae > Benincasa > Benincasa hispida. The sequence continues at coordinate 2,963,673 of NC_052352.1, read as the reverse complement.
ACTTTTGATAGAAATTCTAGAATCAAAATAATAAAATATGCTTAAATAAAATGAGAAACTAAAGCTAAATCAAAACTTTTGATTCTAACTAAATTTTATCCATGAATTTCATTATCATCTTCTTTTTCTTCTTCTTTCTATTGTTGCTTTATATTTTTACTAATTAATGATTTTTTTTAATTAAATCTCCCCATCATCGTAACAATCAATAGAATGTCACCACATTTCTTCAACAGTTTTCATAAAAAAACAAATATCTATTTTCATTAATTCTTGCTAGAAAATGTTCCAGGATTTATTTTATTTTATTTTATGATTTTTTTGTTATATGTGACATATTTTTCAACTACATACATACTTTTCGTCTAAATATTCTTAACAATCATTTGATATGTAGATTCATTACGTATAAATATTGCATTTATTGTAGACAAGATAATGTTTTTTTTATATAATCAACAACTCTACAACATACTTTAACAGTCATCAGTCTTATAGTAGTTAGAATTGGTTGTCGAAGTTGATTATCGAAGATGATTTTTGCTGGAGTTTGTAGTCAAAGATAGTTATCAAAGCCTGGAGTTGGTCACATGAAGGTGTATTGGAGTTGGTTGTCGAAGTTTGTCATCAGAAGTGGTTTTCGAATCCCAGAGTTGGTCGAAAAAAAGTGGTCGTTGAAGTTGATCATCGAAGATGATTTTTGCTGGAGATTGTAGTCGGAGGTGATTGTTGGAACCCGAAGTTAGTCGCATGAAGGTTGTATTAGAGTTGGTTATCGGAGTTTGTTAGAGCCAATTGGTCATTGGAGTTGGTAGTGCAAAGGTGGTCGTCGAAGCTGGGTCACCAGTGGTTGTCGGAGGCCAGAATTAGTTGTCGGAATTGATCGCACGAAGGTTGGCAGAGCTCAGAGTTGGTCGTCGGAGTTGCAATTGAAGGTAGTTATCGGAGTCCAAATTTCATCGTCGAAATTGTCATTGGAGGTAGTTGTCAGAGTCCGAAGTTGATCGTCGGAGTTGTCATCGGAGGTGATTGTCAGAGTTTTCATCGGAGGTGGTTGTTGGAGACCAGAGTTAGTTTTCAGAATGTGATAGTGGTCGATGAGTGGAGCTATTGAAAACATGGGAAAAAAGGAGAGTTGGGGTGAGTTGGTAAAATATATCAACTCAACTCCACCAATATTTAAAGTTGGTAAGTCAAACAATGAATTGGTATATTATACCAACTCAACTCAACTCATGTTGGTGAGTCAAACACTCCTATATTGTTGAACTGTTGAACACGTTGGTTGTGCGTATAACCTAATCCAATATCACAAAAGTTGGATAACATTGACTTGTCACTCTCATTTTAAATTCTTTTTTAAAAAATAGAAACTCTCATCTTAAATAATATGTGGTCTCAATTAGTTTTGGCCGTTTCTTAGCTTTTTTTTTTTCCCGTAAACATTGGGACTTATTTTTTGCCTTTACCCAAAAATCCCATAGCATTCCTTACTTATCAACATTTTTGTTACCCGACCAACCATCAGGAGAAGCAAATATACTAGAGGATACTGTCTGAAAGCTCAACTACAAATTCATTATCACTAATTATGACTATATTAACAGATCTCGTCAATTTATTTATTCTCTATGCTAGAAGACTTTTTCGACAATAGATTTTTTGCCGACACGAAGAAATCAAGGATATACCTCTAATATCACTTGCTAAGACAGTGGCCATCAAAATATTCCTACAATAGTATTGATATTATCCACTTTGGACATAATCTCTCATGACTTTGCTTTTTATTTCATAAAAGATGCCTTACGCCACTGGAATAGTTGCCCTCACTTATAATTCATGATTATCCCCTTGTATAGTCAATGCTAGACTTTGATTGCATTCCTAACAAGATCGATATCAAATAGTATATGTTATAGACCATCAAAATATAGTTTAACTAGTTAAAACATATATTTTCGACTAAAAAGTTAGAGGTTTGATTCCCTCTACCCCACGTAGTAAACTTAAAAAAGATTAAAAGAAAGCAAAATGACCTCCATTAGATATTTGATGGTTGTGAAGATGACTTAAGTATAATTCAAGTGATTAGATATTAGTTCTAAGTAACTTAATTAGTTTAGAGATTATATCCCAACCGAATGTTAGAGGTTTTAATCTCCATCCTATATGTATTATTTACCTTCTTTTTGTTTTTGAAAAGAAATACTAGTTTCATGTGTAGAGAGGAATAATTTTCCTTGTTAAGTTCACATTAGTTTTCTAAAGATCCAATAATATGTGAAAATGAGAGATTCAAATTCTTGATATTTTAATTTAAAGTATACATCTTAATTAGTTGAGTTATTCTCAAATTTAATATGTCGTTAAGATTACTTGATTGAACTTATATTGGGCACTTCTCATTAAATAAATTATGTTTTCTGAAAAAAAAAAAGAAAGATAAAAAAGGTATTAGTTTGTAGGTTATCATCACCCTTTTATATATCATGAAATGTTATCAAAAAAAATTTTAAAGAGCAATTAAGTGTTTTTTATTTATCTTTAAAATTTTCAACTACTTTTTAATTTTCTAATATTTTAAGTGACTTTAATTTGTTAATAATGCTCTTTAAAAAGAATTCAATTATACATTTGCCATTTGCTAGAAAGAGAAAAAAAAGGAAAAAAAAAAAGTAGTCCTTCTTAAACACACTTTAAATTCATGCCAAACACATGGACATTATTTCACATCTACTTGCACTTGGCTGGCTTAAAGGGTAAATATGGATGGGAGTAATCTCTAGCTGTTTATTTTGTAAGTACTTTTTCACTCATTAACTATTAAGATTGCATTATTTTGGTATTAATTTCTTTTATGTTCATGACATAAAAATTTAGTTAAAATGTCTTACATCAAATAGGGATGTTCATTCAAACCGTAAAAATCGAATCGAACCGAAAACTCAGTGAAAACGAAAAATGCGGTTCGATCCGGTATCCGGTTTGAAAAAAGTTTGAAACCAAATTAATTTAGTTCGGTTCAGTTTCAAATTTGGTTTTCAGTTTCAATTTCGAAAACTGAATTTGAAACCAAATCAAACCGTTTTTAGCTTATATATATATATATA
>NC_052352.1:2942471-2960543 GCF_009727055.1 Benincasa hispida | reverse complement strand
AAAAAAGTAAAATCGAATTTAAAACCGAACCACTTTTAATTTAAAGAACAAAACCAAATTTAAAATTGAACCGACCGAATCGAATCGTTTTTAATTAAAAAATATAACATAGATTTTTTAAAAATACCAAAATCGAATTTGAAACCGAACCGAATCGCATAAAAATTCTATGTTAATTTTTTTTTCGATTCGGTTTCACATATTAGAAAATTCGGTTTGGTTCAGTTTGACCATCAAACCGAACCGTTTCCACTCTTAACATCAAATATTATTTATGTTTTATCTAATAATTTTGATGTAATTTTAGTATTTTTTCAATTTTATTCTTTTCATAACATATTAAGTAGAAGTATTTTGTAATTTTGTTTTGATGAATTATGTAGAATTTAGGATTTTATTGGGAAGCTATATAAAATCTTACCATTAGATCGTGTTAACAGATTAAGATGAATTGAGTTTTGAGCTTTGGGCTTCTTTCAAGGAGAGCTTCTTGAATTTGTAAATTATGGGTTGAGTAGTTGCATTCTTATTCAAATGAGATTAATCATCCTATATATAGATGTTGGATCGATATGACAACCTTAGAAGTGGTGAATATGATTTAATCAAACTAACTAAAACTTTTTACTAATAGAGCCCAATTAAGCAAATTAATACAAGTTTAATTAATAAGTAATTTAAACAAGAATTTCATACAAATACATTCACTTCAAAAAGATCAATAAATTGGCATAAACAAATTTGTAACAATTAATTTTAAGAATAAATATTACAATTAATTTCATGCATTAAATTATAATAACAAATAAATTGCATGACACTGGTAATTTTATAGTGGTTAGGTACAATCGGCCTACATCCACTTCCTAAGCTCATCTTGGATACTTCACTAAAAGTTTTTACTCTTTCCACAGCTTAGAGTCGAACTACTACAACGTTTTTTTTTTCAGACGCAAGAACAAACCTGATCCTTTCCACAGTTGAGGATCAAATCGTTATAGCAACTCTTTTTCCAGGAATAAGAGCAACCCTTATAGAAGTTTGAAAAACATTAAAGAGCACACTTACAACTCTCTCAATGGAGTGGATTGATAAGTTGTTGTAGACAAATCAATCCTCACAATACAATATATCTCTCTCTCAAGAATAAGACAAAAATAAGAAGAAAATTGAAGCTTAGAGAGAGCAACAATAGAGACTTAATGAATTATGGAAGATTGTAAAAATGTGAAAATTGTTCATTTAATTTTGGAAAAGATAAACAGTTTCAAAAGAGAGGGAAAAGGTGGAAACCAAATTCAAATGGGGTCATTGGATGTTAATAAAAGAAAATTGAATGATAGAGATTTGAACTCAACTAGCAGTTAGACACAAACATAAAATAATATAATAATGAAAATTCTTCTAAATAGAAAAAGTTCAAAAATATTTACAATTTATAGCAAATATTTTTTTATTTTTAAAAAGGCCCCTATAATAATATTAAAATATATATATATATAATATATATATATATATATATAATATAATATATATATAATATATTATTTATTTATTTAAATCATTTCTTTAGAACCAAAAAAAAAAAAAGTACCATGTGTCCAAAACTAATGTTAGATTAGGGTTGGGCAACGAGCCGGGCCGGACGAGGCGGGGGGACTCTCCATTCCTGTCCCCGCAGGGGTATTTCCCATCCCCGCCAGAGAAAGAGGTCCCACGGGACCATCTCCGGTTTATATTATATATATATTAAAAAATAAAAAAAAATTAATCGGGACGGGGTCGGGGATATCCTCCCTGTCTTTGCCTCATCCCCGACCAAGGACCCAATCCTTAGGGGATTTTTGCCAACTCTACATTAGATACAAACATAAAATACTATTAAATTTATTTTCTTTTTAAAACCAATCCAAAAATCAAAAGTCCACCATGTGTTATTCTTTCTATGCTCCAAGTGAAATCTTCTAATTGGTCCATTTTGATAAATAATCATCAGCTCAAGATTTTTTTTTCATCAATATTGTTTTGACCATATCTTCTTCATTTGAGCTCCGATTTGAGTGATTCAAATTGTGTTGAAATCATTATTTCAAACTCTACGTAATAGATACTTCAAAAATACTAAAATTGTTAGTGAATAAGAATAGTTTTGTTATCATTAAAATATTAATTAATTAATTTGATATTAAGTGCCAAAAAGCCAACAATCTCTCATTTTCTAATGATGACAAACTACTCAAAAAAAAAAAAAAAGAAGAAGAAGAAGAAGAAATCCAAAGTGGTGTTTGATATGAAATATGTACTTGAATCACAATCAACACATATACATAATTTCAATTCATTTGAAAACAATGGATATTTCATTAATAACAATTCTTTCAACAAAGGTATTCAATGTCAACATGTTTTCATTTTTGTTATTATCTCTCCCCCTTTTTGAATCAATCAAAAAAGAACAATTAAGAAAAATAACATAAAGACATGAAAACTTCTCCTAAAATCATGAACACGTAATTTTTTTATTTCTTCTCCTATCAACATACCTTCTAAAAATAAGCAATAAAATTGTAAATTCAAGAGACATCATATAAATTTTAAGACCAATTTAACAAATTTCATCCCCCTTCTGAAACCAATTGAACATTTCCCGTTAATAAGGGACAAAAAGGCATTTAGCACAGTATTCAATTTGAGGGTTGAAGTTTTAACCAAAATTTTAAAATAAACTTATATTCCAAAGATAATTACTCCCCCCAAAAGGATAAACAATATGCATAAGAAGATCAAACTACAATAAAGGGATATAAGAGTCAATTTCATTCAAACATGAAATTCATATATAAAATTGTATAACTCCCCCTTGAAACCAAGCACGCTCCTTCTAATAAGAAATATTAATTAAAACCAAGGAGATAAAATCATAAAGTAATTTGGCAAACCAAAAAGCTGTTGAGACTCTCAATTCAACCAAATAATTATTTTGTTTCCTACTCTAATTCCGTAGTATTAAGGTAGTAACGGGTCGATCCTTAGAGAGTAGGTCAATTTTCCACTAAATTACTTGTTGTAGGTAACTAGGAGGTTTGGTGAATTGGTTTCGACTGTGAGAAATTTGATTAAAAACAATAACGATTGAACACAAATTTGATGCTAAGTAAATTAAAACTATCAATAAAACAAAGCTTAGCTCAGGGTAAATCGAATTTATTCCTAATTTGCTACCCAATCATTGACCAATCAGAAAAATTCCTTGTAATTTAATTGGTTTTAACTTAGCCAAGCCAATCACTTCTAGAAAAGCTAGAAGGAAGTCCAATTAATCAAATTAATTCTTAGGCCTAAGGGAAAAGCCTCCTAAACATGCAAACTAATTAGCATTAAGGTCTACGAAAATTGATAAGACGAACGAAATAATTAGGAACAATCTACTTAATGATTCAATGCAAATTTCTCCTAAATTAGATAGAAGAATGCTATTCGATTGGAAAAACCAAATCAATAGGCAACTCTAATTTAACTTTCGTTAATTGGCGATCTAAGAACCTAACAATTACGAATTAGGTGTAAACCTATGACTGTGAATTAAACATGTTTGATTAATTTGTCAGTCTATCTCAAACACATTCAATCAATTAAAGAAGAGTAAGGAGTAAATTCAATAAACAGTTAAAATTACAAAACAAAAAATGTTCATAATCTCATGAGGTAACAAATGAAAATATAAATCCTAAATTTCGAGCTAGACAATAGTATCTTAGCCTTGATACGTGCTTGAATCAACAAAATAATCATCTGGAAAAGACTCAATTGAGTCGGAAAGAAGAAATATGTAGAGGATGTTAGCAAAGTAGAGAGAAATCTGCTCAAAATCATTTATGTCAAGTTTGGGCGACTATGTTAATTTAAATATTCCATGTCGCAGCATTGCAATACTAGATCGAGCGTTGCAATGTTGGCTCAACTAGACGCACGTGTTTTCACCGTCAAAGTACATAACATAGTTAGGCTCGATGCAGTGTTGCAATACTTTGAGAATAGGTGCTCTCGAGTCTACAGCATACGACACCAGTGTAACACGAGCGCCATTATGTTGTAGATGATGCTGATGCTACTGCCTTTTGGCGTAAAGAAAATGTCGTTACGTTCCCACAATTCCATGCTACTGGCTTCTAGTGTAATCTATGCTCGGATGGAGGGTTGCAACGCTCTCCCAATGGTATTTTTATAATTTTGATTATTTTTCCTCGGTTGATGCTACAAAACTCCAATTTTGCCCATTTAAATCCCATTTTAGCTCTATCTGTTGTACCTCTTAGTTGCTCAATATCTAGAAAATAGCAAAATAAACATATAAAATTTTACGAACGAGCCTAAATTAAGCTAATGACAATAGCATCTTATGGTGCTACCAAATACCCCTAACTTAATTCTTGATCGTCTCGAGCAAGGTAGAGACACACAGTCATACACAAAATATGTTTGCTTAGTTGTGCGGCTCGTTACTCTCGTTTTAACAATCTAATAAGATCATTCACGTCTTAGAAAATATAGCCCAAAAGTAATCAATCAAATGAGATAATTTTAAGATAATTTCTTCAAATCAATCCATACATAAGAAAGTTCAAAGTCTTCCACCTAAACCTAGGCAAAACCCTGGATAGACTTATAAGGCTCTCAATTCGTTTTCCCTTTACTCTAGCTCGAAAAGTCAAGAATTAAACTTCTAAGATTCCAAAGGGACAATAACATACAAAAGGGAAAAACAACCTCATTTCTTATTATCCATTTTTTTAATAGAGAGAAAACCTTTTCTAGAGAATCTGCTTTAGTTTTACCTAGCCCACATAGGTTATGTGAAAGACATCCAACTAGGGGCTGAGTTTCTTTAAAGATGCCTAAGTTACTCGTTTCTTGGGAATACTTTAGCGCAGAGGAAAACTATGAGTGTCATAGCCGCCCCAGGCTAATCATGTCCCTAAAAAAGTGGAGTAAACCTCTATTTATTAACAATATATTATTATTATTATTATTTTAGAAAATTAGTTGGTTTGTACCTAGCACTCATTTTGCTAAATTGAAATTTAGGGGAGTCAAATTCTTCATTAAGGCCTTTTGAGGCGACAACAAAATATAGGCTCTATAATGCTATTCTAAGCATGTAAGACCTAGGATAGTCAAGTAAAGAACTCAAATTTGCATGCAAGAATGAAGAAAAAGTTTTTTTTTTTTTTAAAAAAAGAAACTAAAAAATCATGATTAATTTTGTTTAGATCGGGGATCGATGTCGTTAATTTGACTCCAAACCGAAACAAAAGAAAATTTATAAATACCGAACTACTCCTATTACTACTAAAACGTAGCAACAATGATAAGTCTGAGTCGATCCACACAGAAGCGCGGTTGATTTTGTTAAGTTAACTTTCTAACTAGAGCGATAAATTGTTGGGGGGGGGAGGGGGAGGGAGGGGTGTTGGTTATGGGAAGCAGATAAATGCGTAAAAAAGTAAAGTGCAATGGATATATGAAACGGTAATGGATTCATTTAGTTCTCGGATCAAGTAGCCATTCAATGTACATTAAATCATTGTTTTCAGCCAACATATCATATATTCGAATTATGCATGCATAACTACCAATTGATGCGAATTAACTAATCTCTACAAGCCCAAAAATCAATTAATTTGAACCAACCGAGCGTCCTAATTCATAATCAAGGTTGGAAAGACCATGCCTCAACTAACCTACATGCTCCTAGATGAAATTGGGTCCTCAGCAGCCATAAAGAACTAGAAACACACACATTAAGATTCAGGATTCAACTATGTTGATTAAGTGTCAGGACAACCGTGTTCAAATAATCAATTTATTCTTTAAATCTAGATTAAATGTGCGATGCAAAGATTCATGGAAAACCTAAAAAAACCTAAGCATGCTAATCTAATCCGTGCTACAAAGGTAAATTCAAAGCATGGACGACTACAAGGATGTGTGCGAGCTTGAATTTAACTAGCAAAGACATGCATTCATGATAGGGCATCAATCCAACACATAAAAGTAAGTCTAAATTAAACAAGATTCAAGAAAAACATGAATTAAAGCACAAAGATTGAATAGAAAACTCATCAAAATACAAAGACCTTTCGATCCAAGAGCTTAACAAAAGATTGCCTCATTGATTCATAGAAATATCGACGGGATACATTCCAATACACATTCATAATCCAAAAATAAAATAAAAACTAACCTAAGGATACTAAAAATTGAAGGGAATAGAAGAAAAATGAAAATTAACTTCGGCCTCCATGCATTCAGCTCCAAATTTCAGCATATTCCCCTAAAATTTAGCATATTTCAACCTAGGGTCGAGAAGAGGAATAAATAGAAATCATCGCAGCATTGCAATGCTTGGAATAGCGTTGCAACACTGATACGGCAAGAGGGAAGCGTTAGCATTAAAGTCCAACGCTCACTTGCACGCACGCTCAGCTCCATGTTCGTCATCCTTCGCATCATTGCAACACTCTAAAGAAGCGTTGCAACGTTGATGCTTTTGCCTTCAAGCATTGGAGTTCTGCGTTGAGATGCGTTGAGACGCTGACGGTGATGCAACTTGGAGCGTTCGACGCTTGGAATAGTGTTGCAACACTGCGTCTACCGCTAGATACTCGCTACTTGATGCTCGACGACTCGATAATCGATCCTCATTCACTAGGTAGCATTTTCTTGATTACTCGACTGGAAAAATGAATCTAGCCAACCTAGTAACATAGGAGAAACTGAGGATGAAGTAGAGGAACATGAGGAGACAACATGCGAACAACCTGATTTAAGCCAATATGTCTTAGCTAGGGATAGACAAAGAAGAACTATCACACCTCCAGCTAGATATACTAAAATGGATTATATGAATTTGGTTTTAAATATTGTAGTAGCTCCTACTAGCTAGGAACTAATTACCTTTGAGGAAGCAACAAGTTGTGCTAATGCAAAGGATTGAATTGAGGCAATGAATGAAAAGATGCATTCACTAAAGGTGAATGACACTTGGTCGTTGGTTCCTATACTAAAAAGGTATAAACCTGTTGCATCTAAATGGATTTTTAAACTTAAAGAAGGAGTATCCTGTGATCAAAAGCCTAGGTTTAAAGCTAGATTGGTTGCAAAGGGGTTCACTCAAAGAGAAGGAATAGACTATGTTGAGATTTTCTCTCCTATTGTAAAATAGACTTCCATAAGATTTCTTCTATCCTTAGTTGTTCAAAATAATCTAGAATTGTATCAACTAGATGTTAAAACTGCCTTTCTTCATGGACATCTAGAGGAGACAATTTATACGACGCAACCTAAAGAATTTGAAGTTAAAGGAAAAGAAAATCTCTTTTGCTTACTCAATAAGTCTATATATGGGTTAAAGCAATCACCTAGATGCCGGTATAAGAGATTCAATGACTATATGTCTAGCATTGGGTTCAAAAGAAGTTCATTTGACATATGTGCTTATGTAAACACAGGTTCTTACAAGGACAAAGTTTACCTACTCATATATGTAGATGACATGTTGCTAGCAGGTAGGTCTAAAGAAAATCTAACCTATGTTAAAAATCTCTTAAAAGGGGAGTTTCATATGAAGGACTTAGGAGAAGCAAGCAAGGTCCTAGGAATAGAAATCCATAGGAACAAAGAGGAGTCTATTCTAAGTATCAGTCAGTCCAATTATTGTGAGAAAATCCTTAAAAGGTTCAACATGAATGTTGTCAAATCTGTGAGTTTACTCATTGCCTAGCACTTTAAGCTTTCCTTAGCTAACTCTCCTAAGGATTCTGACCAAGAACACCAAAAACAGATGGTTGTCATACCCTATAGTCAAACTGTCGGAAGCCTAATGTATTTAATGATTTCTACTAGACTTGATCTCTCATATTCAACTAGCTTAGTTAGTAGCTATATGTCTAATCCTAGTAAGAGATACTGAGAGGCTACTAAATGGATCCTAAGGTATCTAGTTTGGTCTAAAAACTCGAAGTTAGTCGATCAAAGGTCGGTTGAACCAAATCTAGTGCTTTATGGATATGTTGATGCTGACTATGCTGGTGATTTGAACAAAAGGAAGTTCTTAACAGGTTACCTTTTCCTTTTTGGTCCTAATCTAATCAGCTGGAAAATCAACTGGAAAGCATCACTGTAGCCTATAGTAGCCATATCTACAAAGAGAAACTGAATATATGGCTTTAATTGAAGCTATCAAAGAGGTTTTGTGGCTCAAGGGATAGCTGAAAGACTTTGGAACAGATCAAACAGTAGCGAAACTCTACTGTGATAACCAATGTGCTATCTATTTGTCCCAAAATCCACAATTCCACATTAGAACAAAGTACATTGATATTAAATATCACTTCATTAGAGATAAAATTGAGACAGTGAAGATAGAAATTTTAAAAGTCCATACTTTTGACAATGCAACTGATATGTTAACAAAACCAGTTTCAAAGCTTAAATTGTTTAAATGTTTAGAACAAGTTGGTTTTGAGCTTCCAAACACAGGGTACACAAATCGATCAGAATCAGGAAGATCATGAAGATTGCAAGACATTGGAGTCAAGGTGGAGAATTTGAAGAAACTTTGACTCAAATACCTCAGATTTCTGTTTGTTTATAACTAACACATGTAACAGGTAGCTGGTATATCCTTATAAATGCCATTAATTTCAAATTTGAATTATATACACATACAAAGAGTTATCATCATTTTCTTAGTTTCCTGAAAACAACAAATCTGTAAGCAATCTTCATTAAGTAAAAGAATTCAGATCTTCCCATGGATGTAGGCATCCTTGCCGAACCACGTAAACACTGTGTCTCTTTATTCTTCCCTTATCTTTCTTATTTCAATCAAGTAACTCTTTACTACATATCGCGTGCCAGTGGTTTACATTTCAATTCATATTGAGCAATCAGTTTATCGAGTCAATCGTGCATCGATTCATTGCTATCGAGTTGCTCTGAGTACATCGTTTTCACCTTCGAGTCGCACCGAGTATCGTTCAAGAACCGTCGAGTACGATCGAGTATTAACTCTGTTGTCATCGAGTTGCATCGAACATTTAATAGAGACCAGTTAGACGAAGAAGGAAATTCTGATCGAGGATCAAGTAGCAAGCAGTCGAGCATCGAGTTCCAAGTATTGAGGATTTGGTAGAATTGAGCTGAGCAATTTCTTCATCTCTCCAACATTGATCTTGAGTATTTGGGACTTGTAAGGTTCTCCAGCCCCCTATAAAGAAAACTCAACCAAAAGATTTTGGTACCCATTTCTTGGGTCATTCTTTGTTAGTGAGCATGGAATCCATCTCTTGTTCTAAATCAAAAGATTTTGGTACCCATCTCTCCAACATTTCTTGGAATCCATTTCAAATTAGTTCCAAAATTACTACAATTTTTGGCAAATAACAAGTATGATATTTCTGATCAATTTTGTCACAAGAATAACATATAACATTAGGCAAGAATTTACTTCTAACTAGTTAATTTTTCCCTATCTTTTTCTCAAATAAATTCTTCCTTGGAGCATTTTTTAATTTAAACCAATTTGGTTTAATAAAACCTTTAACTCCACAATAACGACAAGTAGGTATAAATTTTGATTTCACATGAATATCTCTAGCATTTACATGTTTAGGCACAAATTTAGCACTATGCACTGATTTTTTCATGAACCTGTCTAGACACATTTTTATTTTTCTTGCAAATCTCTAGCATTTTCATACTTATTCATAAAATTCACATTATTAGCACATTTTGATATATGATGGTTTTGTTTATGCTCAACTTTTGAATTTCCATGAATGAATATGTCTAACATTTTCATGCTTTAATCATTTAGATTCAATAAAATTAGACACATTGGGTAAAGCATTTTGAGACAAACAAGGGGTGACTTTAATAAAAGTAATCTTAGAACTAGGTGAACAATTTCCATTCTCATAGCCTACTTCCTTTTTATTACTAAAAGGTTTGCCCGTGTCAATAATATTATCTAATTTTTGTGCACCAATAGTCAATTTCTTAATAGAATCTTTTGCAATTTCAAGCTCTTTAGTAGTAATCAATTCTTTCTCTTTAAGCACATGCAAAAGATTGTTCTCTCATCAACATCACATTCAAAAAAATTTAATTTTGTCCATAAAAGAATTTTTTTTTCTAATTCTATATTGCTAGTTTCCAAATGAAGAATTTGATTTTTAAAACTAACAATTTCATCTTTCAATTCCAAAGAATTACATTCAATTCTTTCATTTTTATCTCTCAAATCATTCACTACAAGTTTTAATTCACATGACAAAAATTTTAATCCATCATTCTCAACTTCAAGGAATTTAATCCTATCAATCAAAGCACATTTCTCATCATCACAAAATTTACTATCATGCAAAACATCAGTAATAGCTTGCTTTTTCAAACAATCATTTTCATCTATCAAAGATTTAATTTTACTATAGAATGCCTTAAACTTCTTTGATGGTTTTATATATTCAGAACTATACTTTCTCTAAATCATGTTGCATACTTTCAAATGCACCATATAGCTCATCATAAGATAGAGATTTGTAATTTACCTCAACTTCATCGATCTCATCACCGGAGTCGTTTTTCGATTGGTCCATCAAGCACAAAGAGGACTTATCACATTTTTCGTTTTTCATTTTATGAAACTTTTCTTGATTGTTAGAATTATAATTCTCTTTCACACCAAATAAATCATTAGTAGTACAAGAAGAAGTTCCTACACTATACATAATATCAAGAAAATTTCAAATATCATATGCATATTCAAAATGTAATATTTTATCACATATTTGTCTATCTAATGCACAATATATGATATTCATAGCTTTGGCATTAAAAATGAGAAACTCATTGTTCAATTCAATTTTAGATAAATCATGCTCACAACGTATACAACGTTAAAATCCATAGCAAGCATAAAAGTTTTCATTCTATTTCTCAAAACATTGTAATTTCTATTACCGTCAAAGAATAGAGGTTTATCAATAACATGATCTTCTAAAGTTGCCATTGCTCTAGCACTTAAGTATTTCAAATAAATGTTCAAAATATTAATAAGATAATTTAAGTACCAAAATAATATTTGAAAATTGATTTATGTAGAAGAGCTACTCGCTCTGATACCAATTGTAGGATTGAATAACTCAATCAATAAGTATCAAATGAAATAAATTTTGATAAAAAATTTGATTAAAAACAAAAACAACCACGCTCTGATACCAATTGTAGGATCAGTACATGATAACTTGTAGAAATACAAGTTATTGTAGCTTTTTATTTAGATAATTAGGGAAATTTAGAGGAGAGTGCATTAACTTGAAATAAAAAAACATGTAAATAAACAAGGGCTAGTTGCATAAATAAAATTCAAGCCAAAATCATAGAATATGTAGTACAAGGATAAAATAATTGCATATATAGATCAAAATGGTAAAAGACTAAAAAACCCATGCCTAGCCACCATTCTATTCGCTTCTTCCCAGTTTTCTCAAATTAAAAGCTATCACTGATAGCAGCTATCAGTGATACCACTGATAGCTGCTATCAGCTGCTATCCCTAATAGCTTCTATCAATTTCTATCGATGATAGTTACTATCAGCGATAGCTTTCAATTTGAAAAAAATTAATACAATCTTGAAATATTAGTTTTTAATTTACTATCAATTATTAGTAGCTATCATTGATTCACCTTCATCAATTGGAATCAACGTTGAAATATTACTACTTAAGGCTATCAGTGGCTATTAATGATAGATTTATAAATAGTGATCAACTTTGAAAGAAGACCAACAACTTTGATTACCATAATAGTTATCACTAGTAATCTTTTATTATGGCTATCACTGATAACAGCTATTAGTTGTTATCACTGATAGACTTTTATCAATTAGAATCAACCTTGAAATATTAACACTTAAGATTATCAATGATAGACTTCTATAATTGGTTATCACATTTGAAAGAAACTTGATATATAGATATCACCTAAGTTTTATCACCGATATTACTAACATCACTCATATTGTGGTTATCAGTGACAGCTTCTTTCACTAATAATATCACTAATAAGATGCTATCAATGATCTCACTAATATCATGCTATCGGTGATATTCTCTATCACCGATAACGTGCTATCGGTGGTAGCTTCTATCACCGATAACGTGCTATCAGGTAACTTCTATCATCGATAATATGCTATTAGTATTAGCTTTTATCGCTGGTAATATGTTATCAGTAGTAGCTTTTATCAATCATAGCCACTGAACACCTTTTTGCCCATTTTTTGTCATTCCCAAACATTTATAAGTCTTCTTCTTTTCAATGATAGCTTCTATCACTGATAAACATGCTATTAGTGATAACTTCTAGGCATTCCACTTATATTTTTTAGTTCGAGATTCAACTTTATTAATTAAATTGACTAAGTTGGCTATCAATGATAGATTTCTATAAGTGGCTATTAACTATGAAAATATAATCAAAGATTAAGCTATCAATGATAGAAAATATTAGTGGCTATCACTGATAGACTTTCATTTGCTATTTATATTTATTGTTTGTAATAATAATCAAAATTGATGATTGACTTGTTGGTGTTAAATCACTTATAAATTGAGTACTTTCAAGTCCTGCGTACGGAACTCAACTTCATAATTCTTGTGAAAAAAAAAAGGAAGAAGAAAAAATTCAAATAAAGTAAAGAAAATTTTTTAAAATAAGAGAAAGAGAAGAAGCAAAAACTGAAAAAATGAAAGAAAATTAAATAGAACAAAAGGAAGCAAAAACCAGATAAATGAGAGAAACTAAAAAAAGAAGAAGAAAGGGAAGAAGCAAAAAATTGGAGAAAGAAAAGGAAATAAAAAAAAAGATAAGGGAAGAAGCAAAAATCAGAGAAAGGGAAGAAAATAAAAATAAAAAAAAGAATAAGCAAGAACCGAAGAAAGAAAGAAAAAAGGAATAGGCAAAAACTGAAGAAAGAAAAGAAAAAGAAAAAGAAAAAAGAAAAAAGAAAAAAAAGAAGGAAATGAAAGAAAATAAAAAATAAAAGAAAGAAAAAGAAGGAAATGACTAAACGAAAAATAAAAGAAAGAAAAAGAAGGAAATGACTAAACGACCTTTTACTGGAAAAGTTATAGAGCCAAAGAACCTCTTGAGTTAGTACATTCTTACCTTTGTGGTCCTATGAATGTGCGAGCTTGAGGTGGCTATGAGTATTTTATTAATTTTACTGATGATTATTCTAGGTACGGGTATGTTTATCTTATGCAACGGAAGTTTGAATCCTTTGAAAAGTTCAAAGAGTTCAAGGTTGAAGTTGAAAACGCATTGGATAGACGGATTAAAACACTTCAATCGGATCGAGGTGGAGAGTTTTTGGACTCGGGATTCCAGGACTATTTCATAGAACATGGAATCGTTTTCCAATTCTCAGCGCTGAGTACACCTCAGCAGAATGGTATAGCGGAGAGGAGAAATCAAACCTTGTTGGACATGGTTCGTGAAGGAACTCTTATTCAAGAGTACCTACGGACGGAAGCGGATCTTTCCAATTCATTGTGACAGAATTACCGCATATACATTCAAACATACTTTCATAATGCTAAAGGGATCAAGAAATCATACCAAATGAAGATTTCTCGAGTCTAAAGCCCAACCATCTACCTCGAACAGTCACCACTCGAACAAAAGGAATCGGAGAAGACAACATAACTTAGAGCCCTTAGTATTCTTGAAGTGAGAATCCAAAGTGTGGGCTTTGTTCGAATTTGGTAGAGGGAAGGAGGAAGAGCGACCATACGCAACGATCAAGCAAGTGGGAGAAGAGGTCGTCTATCGCATAGACAAGATGCTTGATCGTTTAGGTGAAGTATACGATCGTGTAGGAAAAGGTAAACGATCGTCTATACGATCGTGTTAGGCAAAAGGAGTTTGGCAGTGAGCGATCATCCAATACGATTGCGTAGGAAAAAACTAGCGATCGTTTATACGACCATGCTTGTAAATAACCGGCGGGGAGCCTAAACGATCGCTTAGTAAAGAGGTAAACGATCGTTTAGATAAAAGCGCAGCGACTGTGGTAATTGAAGTATACGATCGCTTAGCAATATCGATATGTAAGCGAAATCGCTGCAGTCCTATCGGTATAGGCACTGATTTTCTTAAACGGATTGACACTTATCTTTCACAACACCCGTACACACGAGATCAACCATTTACCAATCTGCTATTTATAATGCACTCGTCCGTTATTTTAAAACGAATAGGCGCGCTTCCCATTTCTTTTAAAATCATCCAATTAATGCTGAACTTATCACATTCATAAACTTTATAAAATTAATATCAAATATTAATTATAATATTTTTCCCTCTACTAGATATAAATTCATTATATCCAATTTCCTCCAAAAAATTAATGTCATCTCATACATAAAGTTAATTAATAATATTTAATTAACTCGTTCAATTATATCATTATTTAATTGAACTCTCTCTTGTCAACTTGAACATTTTCATAATTGATCAAAAACTGATCTCACACTTGTAACCAAGCATACCAAGGGACCTTTATGGACCGTAGACCTCGAAACTCAATGGTACGTGAATAGCTAACTAAAACTCTATTAGTCACGATAATCCGAGCCATCCGCTTTAACTATCAAGCATTCATTAAAAGACCGACAGTTTTGAACTCTTATTAGCCATTAGGATGTATTTCTATGTTCGCATTGGATATAATCCAATCATCAGGTATGACTCGACCCTCACATATGCCTCGTAATTACAAATAATGCCAATTTACCATTGCTCCCTTGTATTACATTTCTTCCTCCTTAAGTTTACCACTGAATCCTCTTATTGATGAATAATACAACATGAGTCCTTACTAATTTAGTGAACACACCTCTCGGGCCAATGAGAAGAGTGCGTAAAAAATCCTCCATCTGGGGCACACATCATCAAAGCCTTCGGAGATCGAACACTTGTGTGAAGGGAGCTATCTTATCTACTTGCCCCTGGCCCTCGGGGAAGAAGTGAATTCCATCTTGTGTAGCTAAGTTCCCAGCTTCCAAATCAGATGAATCCCCAAAATGGTAGGTTTAAGTCGGCATTCTGGCCACTCCCACCCATGCAAATCAAAGGGCCGCCCTCAATGGCAGGAGTTTCCAACTCACTCAGGATTGAGATCATGTTACATATGGTCATCCTAGTGAAGTGAAGTGTCAGTTATGAATGGTGTTATATAACGAGACGTTAACACTTCGTGGTCAGGTCTTATACAAACTCTTTGTATAGGACGCACCCGCTCGCATGTCCCCTACACGAATGATCAGGATCAGATCATCTATGATAAGTCACAACATTTGTGACCATTCCACAAAGCGGGCCGTATCCGTAGAGTTGCCAAGATAAGGTTTCCCTCTTACATCCATATACTATAGACCATTTTGGTTATCACTCAAGACATGATCCAGTTGTATGTCACCACATACATGCTTGAGTCACATACAAATAACGAGAAATTTTATGTTTATTGGTTTGTGGTAAAATCTAAATGTGCAAAGTCAAGTAGTGAAATAAATATCATTTATATTATACATCACAAGTGTCGTACAAAGTTGTTTACAAACTACTGGATACAAGACTCTTGGGCTTAACAAACCCTAACAATCTCCCACTTGTCCTAAAGCGAAATGAGGAGTATAAGTAAACAGGAACAAAACAATAAATTAGGGCATAAAAACCCAGTGCAACAAACTCTCCCACTTGCCTTAGTCCAGCCTCGACCAGTCCCGTAGACCCATGCTATGAAGGTGACCCTCAAACACTGTAGCCGTGAGGGCCTTCGTAAACGAATCAACAACGTTTTTCTTTGAGGCGATCTTCGTGACGATCACATCACCTCGATGCACTATCATGCAGATCGACTTTAACATGGCAACAGGTGAGAAAGTCTCCTTATATTCGACTCCCTCCACCTGAGTATAACCCTTTGCCACAAGTCGAGTCTTGAAGGTTTACACCTTCCCATCAGCACCATGTTTGCGCTTGTAGATCCATTTACAACCTATAGGTCTTACCCCATCAGGCTGATCTACAAGATCCCATACCGAGTTGAAGTATATTGACTCCATCTCGAGATTCATGGTTTTGACCCATTCATCCCGGTCAACATCCTCCATTTCCTTTTTATAAGACAACGGATCCTCAACGTCGCCATCTGTCAACATAGCTAGGATTTTTGTGAAACCTAAATACTTATTGAATACAAAGAACAAAATGCAGGCGGGTTCACAACCCTCCCATTGCGTTGAGGTTCCCTCAACTCTTGAGGTGGAACCGACCTACCAGATGAACTATTGATGATGGGAAATTAGATGTCAATTTACTCAACAACTAAAATTCTGTGGGCGCAATATGCGATGCATGTTCTTGAAGTATGCGTTGATTTTCATGCACCAATGGTCATGCATTGGAATGACAATGCGTTAACAAATATATGCGATGACCATGCGTCCTGTCACAAGTTTTCTTGCACTCACGACAAGTATAACGTGAACACAAGTTTCTCGGGTGATCCGAGGTCGAACACAGGGTCTTGTAGCTGAGTGAATGCGGTAATGTGCATGTGGCGGTTTGAATAAAAGAATGATGGAGGGGTTTCTAAGTTAACACTACTCCTACTCCTAGCTATCAGACAACGCAATGAGAAAATGAATGAAAGGTAGAGACACGACAACTATTGACATGAAGTAAATGGATGGAAAATAGATAAAATGTGGAGATGTCTTCATTGCAACCATTAAGAGTGATCGCAAGGGCAATCTTAGTCAACGTGAGCCATGCGATCATGCTACACACACTTAAGCCTAACTCTAGGACGTATGCGATGGATATGCGAAAGTACCGAGAAGCCTATGCCAGCCTAAACCCCTATAACCCGATCACGTGCTTTCACCACATGAGCGTGATGGCCGCATATAACCACCATATCCTACTTCCTAGATGCATGCAATATCCTATCCGTAGGGTGCATACGTTGTGTGATAACAAACGGAACTTATTCCTAAGTCTCCATTCTTGCTTATGCAAACCTAATCTAGCCCTTCCGAGCATCGATTCTAACCTAGATTCTCGAGTCATGTTATTTCTTTAGACTCTCTCCCGAGTAGCTCTAAAGGTGCAATGGACGCATACATAAGACAAGGTAACCGTATGAACTTGGCTAACATAAGATTATTCCTATCCCTAGTGAATACTTGCTTACATTGCTTAATGCGACCAATCACTAACACTCCCGGGCAGTTAATTGTTGCTGACTCTACTCATGAACAAGCGTGCTACAACTTCACACTAAGCAAATAAGGTTTTCTCACACACTCACGCAACACACACCTTCCAGTGGTTTGCTACATGCTTCATATCCCTAATCCACATGACTAAGTATGCGATACTCTAGCAATCTCACTAAGTGATGCAATGAAGTTATGAATGCTAAGTAAGGAAAGGTGGAGATGGAATCGAAGGAAGCATAGAAATATATTGAACACAAAATGTATTAATTTCTTAATCATAAAATGTATACAATACAATATAAGAAAAGAAGAGAAAATGAAATGACCGGTTGGAAGCAAAGGCTTACTTCCAGTGGATGTGTGTTAAGGCTGCTGGTGGTGCCATGGATGGATGGTGGAGCTGACTCTCCCGAGATCTAGCTCCGGTCGTCACTCGGAATGGATGAAGGAGGTGAAGAATTCTCAAGCTTCCTCTCACACATTTGTTTGGATCACAAGGATCTACCCTAGGCGAACCTCAAGCGAAAACCTTAGATGAGTTGAAATTCTGCTCATCGACTTCTTTATATAGAGCCTGGATCGCCGACAGCATTAATAGACTGCTCTGATTCTAACATTCAACGCGTTTAGTCCTTTCTGAATCTCTGTTGCTAATAGACTACTCTGATTCTAACTTTTGATTTTCCCGAGATATGCATTGATACGTTCATTCT
>NC_052352.1:2830505-2941436 GCF_009727055.1 Benincasa hispida | reverse complement strand
AACTCAACTCTTGTCTTGCTTTATTTGGCTTGCGCCGGACAAAGAAGTTGTACTTATGCATTATTCCTGGCGACTTACCTTTGTTTTGGCTCGCCCCCATGTGTGTCACGCAGACATCCAACTACAGGTAAGTGCCTTTCACAACTTAACTCTTATCAACATGGGTTTCCCCATTGCGTTGACAGTGGAGTTGTTATTCTAAAAAATTCTCACTTTTTTTTTAGATGATCACAATGCAATGAACGCAATTCTCCGAGATCGCTGCTACCCCCAAACTTAGAGGTTGGCATTTTTCTCACCACAAAGTTAAAAGAAAAATTACAGGAATGCGGTAACAAACGTTTAAGCGAAGGTTTGCACAAAATAAAATTTAAGACTTTAAAATTTGAAGAAGCTATTAAAAGTAAGGAACACCTTGCAATGATTAATTAGAAGTTGCGGTGAATTATATGTACCATCATAGAAACATCGCAAAGCAACGCAATTGGGAAAGAAAGAATTTCAAAAGGATAATGCATAAAGAATAACAAGAAAAGAACCGTAGGCGGAATAACGCATGCGATTATGCATTGGAATCCACGCGATCGAAGCCATGCGTTGAAGGATGAAAGGAATTCTTCCGTTGTACTGCACACAGAGGAGACTTATTGTTGCACCTACAAAGTGAAAATGCACCACAACTAAGGAAGCAGCCATATATCCAAAATAACAATAAAAAATAAAAATAACCTAAACTAAGAAAGCAAGTTAAAGATAGAGTAGAAGACGTCCCTGGAAAAGTAGGAGTGTTGTCACTGCAAGGAGTCTTCCATGCAGGAGATTGCTCTCAACTGCTCGGGTCAAGGACTTGCCCTGACCATTGGAACTTCCGGCAATTGTTGGGCGCATATTGGTTACCATGTGCTTAGAATTACCTTCAACTCTTCTGCGACTGATTGCCCTTCTACCATGGGGTCAATACTAGCTTTGGGCGCATCGCCTACACTTCAATATTGTTTGCAACCTGGTCGCACAAGCTGCAATACTCCCAAGATAAAAAGGTTGCCTGCAGCGACACAAAACTCAACAAATAATTAGCTACCAAGTCTGCGGCAACGACGTCAAAAACATGATGACGGGAAATTAGATGTTAATTTACTCAACAACTAAAATTTCGTGGACGCAATATGTGATGTATGTTCTTGAAGTATGCGTTGATTGTCATGCTTCGATGGTCATGCGTTGAAATGACAATGTGTTAACAAATGTATGTAATGACCATGCATCCTGTCACAAGTTTTCTTACGCTCACGCCAAGTATAACGCGAACGCAAGTTTCTCGGGTGATCCGAAGTCGAACACAGGGACTTGTAGCTGGGTGAATGCGATAATGTGCATACGGCGGTTTGAATAAAAGAATGATGGAGGGGTTTCTAAGTTAACACTACTTCTACTCCTAGCTATCAGACAATGCAATGAGAAAATGAATGAGAGGTAGAGACACGATAACTATTGACATGAAGTAAATGGATGGAAAAATAGATAAAATGTGGAGATATCTTCATTGCAACCATTAAGAGTGACCGCAAGGGCAACCTTAGTCAACGCAAGCCATGCGATCATGCTACACACACTTAAGCCTAACTCTAGGATGTATGCAATGGATATGCAAAAGTGCCGAGAAGCCTATGCCAGCCTAAACCTCTATAACCCGCTCATGTGCTTTCGTCGCATGAGTGTGATGGCTGCATATAACCACCATATATTACTTCCTGGACGTATGCAATATCCTATCCGTAGGTTGCATACGTTGTGTGATAACAAACGGAACTTATTCCTAAGTCTCCATTCTTGCTTATGCAAACCTAATCTAGCCCTTCCAAGCATCGATTCTAACCTAGCTCTCTCGAGTCAGGTTCTTTCTTTAGACTCTCTACTACATCAGTTTGCTGAGGTGTATCCGGTGCCGAGAGTTGGGAAACGATTCCATATTCTAATAAATAGTCCTAGAACTCAGAATCCAAAAACTCTCCATCTCGATCTGATCAAAGTGTTTTTATTCATCTATCCAGAAAATTTTCAACTTCAGCCTTAAACAATTTGAACTTTTCAAAAGATTCAGACTTTCGTTGCATTAGATAGATATACCCATATCTTGAGTAATCATCAGTAAAACTGATAAAGTACTCATAGCCTCCTCGAGCTCATACATTCATAGGACCACAAAGGTCAGAATATACTAATTCAAGAGGCTATTTGACTCGATAACCTTTTCCAGTAAAAGGTTGTTTAGTCATCATACCTTCAAGGCAAGATTCGCACACTGGTAAAGAATTTTCCTCTAACTCACTTAGAAGGTCATTCTTCACCAATCTCTCAATCCTATTGAGATTGATGTGCCCTAATCTAAGTTGCCAAAGTTGGGCATTTTCTTTTGGAGAAACTCGTTGGCGTTTAGATTGAGTTACGACAGATTTAAACATCTCTTTGTTATGGAGGAAACTTAAGGCTAAAGGTTACAATTTATTTTCCAATTTAGCTGTACAAATTTAAACACCATCCTTATGAATAAAAACTTTGTTCAATTTAAAAGAAATAGTGTAATATATTGTAACAGACACTTTACAGAAATAAGGTTCATTTTTAGTTCAGGAACTACAAAGACATCTTTTAATATAAGAAACCTCTTCTGTAAAGTACACTAGATGTCTCCAACTGTTGGATCTAATCCTCTGAAAAGAAGAACATACATGATTAGTGGCGCCGGAATCTAATATCCAAGCAGAATCATCATTCTCCACTAAACAAGTTTCTAATACAAACAAATCGTATTTACCTTTATCTGCCTTGGCCTTAGCTTTGGCCTCCTTCTTTTCCTTCAGATAACGAGGACAATTCCTTTTCCAGTGTTCTTTCTGGTTACAGTGGAAACATTTTCCTTTTTCAATCAGCGGTGGACGCTTCTTCTGGGCGACAGGTGGTGGGTTAGCAGGCGCATTCCCTTTCCCTTTACCACCCTTCTTCTTCTTCCCCTTTCCAGAGTTAGAAGTGGAAGGTGCAGTCTTTATTCCTGAGGTCGAACCTTGATAGAACCTTTTTGAGGATGAGACAACATTTGCCTCACCTCCCTTTTTCTCCTTATTTTTCAGCAAGGATTGGTAAATCTGCAACTCGTTGAGGTGAGTAGTAAGGGAGTATTCCACTTTGTTAAGAATCTCATTGCTAACAACGTGAAGGAAGTTCTCTGGCAATAAATGCAGGATAATGCTAACCTGACTACCCTCATCAATTTTAGACCCATTCATCTCCGCCATGTTAAAGTGGACTATCATATTCAGCACGTGTTCATGAACAGAGTTGCCTTCCTCCATTTTGAAGCTGAAGATGTGTTTTAGAGCCTCATGTTTGAGCTGTCCAGACGGCTGTCTGAACATTCCCTGTAAGGATTCCATGATCTCACGAGCTGAGACCTTGGACTCGTGTTTCATGGCCAAGAAGTCACTAAGACTGGCCAGAATATAGGCTCAGGCCTTCTCATTTACCCGTATCCAACGCTCGTACGCTATTTGAACATTTCGAGCAACATCCAGAGGTGGAATAGGAGGGCATTCCTCTGTAAGGACAAACTGCAGATCCTCGATGATGAGTATCATCATGAGCATATGTTTCCAACTTGAATAGTTTTGGTCATTCAGTTTTTCGGTGCTAAGCAAAGTGATAGTGGCTGATGCCATTAAAAAAAACGTTGCTGAAAAAGAATGAAAAACCTTTCATAAGACTTTCCAAAAAACCACTTTTTAATTAACCAATTAATTTTTAGCAAAACACATTCCAAGTGCCCTAAGTGAAAAGACTTCTATTTTGCAATGATGCACTAGTGAGGCAGGACAAACAACACCGGTGGGGTGATCGGATGACCCTTCACTGGGATGAGACAATCTCAACCATTAAGCAGAACCAACTCTTGGAACTAAACCTAATAGCCACCATTTGTTGATCTAGGATAGTTAACCCTTAACAATCCTGTATAAGTGTAATCCCTCGTTTTCAGCCCTAGAGTCTCGCCCTAATGCGCTTATCGTAGGGTAAAGACAGTTTAGGACAAGAGACTAAGTAACCTTATCCTTTTACAGGAGATCAAATAAAGAAACGCGCAAAACAACCATCTTATAGGGCGACACTCCCAGGGTGCCACGAGGCGATGCGCAAAAACTTTATTCAATCCAACGAGGGAGATCGAGGGATATGCTATCGCATTTCCCGCTCCCACTTACTATGAACACTCTCTCCGTCCACCTTGATATTGACCTACCCAAACGCCATCCGTTGGGGGGGACACACCAAAGGTGCTTCGAGGCCGATGGTAGATCTCACAGTGTGGACTATGAGGGAGAAACGCGATAGGTGAAAATGAAGCATCAAATGCCCCAAGAACCTCTCTCTGAATGTTCTACCTAGGGGTTTATTAACCTAGACAATCTGACTACTGATTACGATCTAATTCATTTATAAAGTTTGCTAAAAAACAACTTTTGTCTTTGAAAAAAAAATCTAAGTAGTCACATGAAACTTTTTAATGGACTGACCTTAATCTGCATGCATCAAATCTATCTAAATTACCTTTCCAAGTAGGTTCCTAGGTAGGGGTGTTCCGTTGCCGTCATTTTAAATACCTCAGCCTAGACAGAACCCGCATTCGACAAAAAGTCTACTATAGATAGGCTTGCTACATATGGATCTTTTACTAATTATTTTAGTTCTAATTTCATTTTATAACCATTTATAAAATAAACAACTAAAACACTCATCCCACATTACGAAGTATTTATAGCGCTTATAAATATAACGAAAGAAAAATAAATAAATAAAGCCTAAATAAATATAACCCTTATATTATATGATGCATGATCATGCATTTATGTAAATTAAAACATGCTTCTCTAAATTATAACACTTATAATAAAGAAAATATGCATGACCTAAGGTGGGGTTTATCTATATGTGCATACCATATGGCATATTAAACAACCTACATCGCATGTAAAAAATTAAGGATTTATGGATTAGGATGAGCCTTTACAAAACTGGAATGAAATAACCCTATTTATTACATTTTTCATCAAGCAAATCGGTTCACAGGCGAACCAGGTCTTGAACCACTAGAGGACTCCATCGTATAGTAAATGCCGGAGGTATACGATCGTTCAGCGCGTACTAGACGATAGGAGCATAATTAAATGATCACGTAGACGACAACGAGGCAGCGAAGCCTGATCGTCTATGCGATCGTGTAGCGCGACGTCAGGTAAACAATTTACCTTGCGTTACTAAGCGATCGTTTAGTCAGTTACTAAGCGATGAAGCTTGCTAGGAATCACGATCAACCAGGCACATGCGTTAAGCGATATGCGAGCATCACATCGTCTATACGACCCGATACTCAGTGGTCGCATAACTGATCTTTGACACAATGCGATCAACCCTTAATCGCTTACCTGATCGTCTACACAATGTGATCATCAACGATCGCGTACCCCATTGACTGCACGATGCGATCAATACTTGTTCAGAGTCGGCATAACTTAGTGGGCGCATCTGGGCGAAAAGCATAATAAATCATGATAGGACAGAAAGCTAATGACGGTCGAGTCTGAATTAAGTTGATAAGTCGCTAACGAACTACTATAGCAAGTACACTCAACTTTTCGGTGATAAATATTCGGCGCATGAGACAGAGAATTAATGTCATCTCATCAGTGCAATCATAAGAGAGAAGACGCCTTTCACCCCAAAGCTCTATAAATACCGAAGGCAACCTTCAGTAAAGAAGTTCGGATAGTTGGAGAATTTTCCCTTAGATAAAATAGCCTTATTCATAGTTTTTCTTTTTACTTAGAAGACGAAAGCGAGAGAAGCGAGATTATGCTGAGAGATCGTTTCGGTGAACTTGGAAGAGTGCCGGAAGCATAGAGCTTAGAGAGATGGCCAGCTTCTGCGGAAGCAAGAATATCTTTTGAACAGAATAGAGTTGACAGTGTAAAAGCCTTAGGAAGCAAGGGATTGCTACCAGGCTTTCTATCCTTATCTTCCATTGTCATTTTGTACTTAAACTTATTTATAGAAATGGAATTTACCTCTTTATATCTGTTCACTCTCTGTTTATTACGCATGAGTAGCTAAATCTGCCGAATAGGTTGAGAAGCACTTAGCTAGCATAACTGGGGATCTTCATTCTATGTGATTATCTTGTATTATGTATGCATCATTCGTTCATTAGGGATACTCGAGAGGGTAGTCTAAGGACAGAATCTAGGCTTGTAAAAGTCAGGTTAGAATCTAGGCTCGGGAGAGTCAGATTAGAACGCATAATCAAGAGATAGAAGTTTAGAAATAAGCACTGTTTGCTATTAACGCATCGCATGCATCCTACAGATAAGTTATGATTGTGTACGATCACCTTGTTGTTGTGTGAATCTTGCATCATCGTATAGGAAAAAAGTAGAGACTTAGGAATAAGTTCTATGGACATCATCGCATTCATCACATGCGTCCTAGAACTAGGAGCACGACATTTGCATTGGAAAATGATTTACTGTCGCATGAGTGTAGCATGATCGCATAGTTTGACGCATTCCCGGGAAACACTAGCTAAAGACCTTCTCAACCCGTTCCTCCGCATACTCAGTGTATCTACCGCATAATCGATCTTTTCTCAAATCCGCCGCATACTTTTTATACTGCAAACAACAACTCAAAACAACTATTTGATTTATTGGTTACCGCAACGTCTTCACGAAAATTATCACCGCATACCGTCTTCCCTAGTCTCTGAGTTCGACCCTGGACTTACCAGGAAACTCAGCGGGATTTATACTTGGATTTCGCTGAGAAAACTTGTTGCTCAGCGCATTTCCATCACCGTATTTCATTCCATTATTTCATCACATAAAACAACGCATCATGTTTTTGGTGTTGTTGCTGGGGACTTCGGTAATTCAGTGTGCTAACATTAATTTTTTTCTGATTTCTTTGCAGCCCTCAATCTCTGGTGAATTATGACCTAAAGATTGAGAGGACGTTTTGATGAAGATTAAGAGACAGCCGCCAACTACAACAACCAGATAAAGACGACATGGCGGAACAGCCTGGAAACGGAGCACCAAATGAAAACAATGTCATGGCTTATCCAATCCTACTGGCAAACGATCATAATAGGTCCATTCGAAATGAAACCGGTGATGCTTTAGATGATCCAGACTGCAGGACAGTTTGAAGGACGGCGTGGCGAGGACCGGCTCACCCACCTTCGGAGCTTCATAAGAATCTGCAATACTTTTATGTTCCCAAAAATCTCAACTGAATAAGTTCAACTAACTTTGTTCCCATTTTTTTTGTGTGTGATTAGGCACGAAAAATGGGCGTACTCTCTTGAACAGGGGGGGTCACTTCCTGGGAACAAGTCCTAGAGAAGTTTATGAAGAAATATTTCCCACCTACTGAGAATGCCAGAAGAAGGAAATTAATAACCAATTTTGAACAAGACATGGATGAATCGCTCAGCGATGCCTGGGCGAGTTTAAGAGGCTGGTAAGGGACTGTCCACACAACGGATTACCAGACTGCTTGCAAATGGAGATCTTTTATCACGGATTAAATCCTACTACGCAAACCGTTGCCAATGCGGCAACCGCTGGTGGTCTGCTAGAAAAAACGTATGATAAGGCCAAGAACATCCTGNACGCAAACCGTTGCCAATGCGGCAACCGCTGGTGGTCTGCTAGAAAAAACGTATGATAAGGCCAAGAACATCCTGGATCGCATCTCTAAAAATCACGAAGACTGGAGAGAGAGCGATCAGAGACTGAGAACAAAGGATAACGACGCAAACAATGGTGCTATCACTTCACTTCAAAGTCAGATGAACGCGATGATGAACCTAATTCAGGGAATCAGAATCAACAACCCAACACCGCATAGTGGGCAAGTGAACACAATTAATCAGACTGCCGCATGGTGTGTGACTTGCGGTGAAGGACACACAATGGAAGAATTCACGCAGAACCCACAATCTATTTATTTTGTGAAAAATAATCCATTCTCTAACACCTACAACCCTGGGTGGAGAAACCACCCCAACTTTGCGTGAAAAAATCAGCAACATAATTTCCAATCAGTGGAGCAAAAAGAAGGGCCACCCGGATTTTTCCTGCAAAACAACAGTCAGACGAGTAGTCAAACCAGCAGCTCGCAATCGCCACAATCTTCCTCCTTGGAAAGTTTATTGAAGCAGTATATCGAGAAGAACAAAACTGTGCTTCAAAACCAGGTGACGTCCATCCACAACTTGGAACTACAGATGGGCCAGATTGCGAGCGAGCTCAAGAACAGACCGCAAGGGGCCCTGCCGAGTTCAATAGAACTCCCACGCAACCCAAGGGAAACAGGTAAAGAGCAATGTCAAGTCATGACATTGCGGAGTGGAAAATTTGTGGTAAGGGAGAGGAAAGAGCCTAGCTGGACTGCTTTAATTGTGCTAGAACTTGAGATTGCGTTGACTCAAGAAGAAGAAGGAGAAAAAGAAGCGATAGAGCCAGAAATTACGTCCACCTCAGATCCAAGAATAAAGGGGACCATGAGAGTACAGTTGCCACCTTTCTCGCAGAGACTCAAAAAGATATGGTGACCAAAAAGAGAGGTACTGGTAAGTCTGCCACGGTGGCTTTGATGCAGAGCTCGAAATCTATAATCCCACCAAAGATGAGTGATCCTGGGAGCTTTACTATATATACCTTGCTCCATTGGAGGATTGTACATCGGGCAAGCATTGTGTGACCTTGGAGCCAACATCATCTTGATGCCTCTGTCAATCTTTAAGCAGCTAAATGTGGGGCAACTTGCGCCCACGATCGTGACTCTCTAACTAGCAGATAGATCTCTGATGCATCCAGAGGGGAAGGTGAAGGACGTGCTGGTTACAATCGACAAATTTATATTACCATCCCACTTCATCATTTTAGATTACGAAGCCACAAAGATGTGCCCATCATACTAGGACGACAATTTTTATCAACAGGTCGTGCCAAGATTGATGTGCACAAAGGAGAGATCACCTTGATCATGAATGGACAGAAGCTCAAGTTTAACATCATCCGTGCCATGAAGTTTTATGACGAAGAAGACCTAAATGAATCTGACGACGACCAGAATTTGAATGAAGAAGAAAAGCCTGACGATGAAAACAAAGATGAGGATGCAAGCGCATCCATTGTTGCATGTAATGCGATCATAGAAAAAACAAACAAGGAAGATGAGATGATCGCAACCCAAGAAGAAGAGCCAACAATAAATGAAGAAAGAAAAACAACACAACCGTCCTTAAAAGAACCACCAATAATAGAGCTGAAGACCCTGCCTATTCACCTAAAGTATGCATTTTTGGGGCAGAATGAAAAGCTGCCAGTAATTATTTCCTCTGAACTGAATGAAGACCAGGAGAATGCATTGCTGGGCATTATGAGAAGATATGTGCGAGCGATTGGATGGACACTCGTAGACTCCGAGGAATTAGCCCCGCATACTGTATGCATCGAATTTGTCTCAAAGAAAACCACAAGGGATCGATCAAACATCAGCGCAGACTCAACCCTGCGATGAAAGAGGTTGTTAAAAAGGAGATAATCAAGTGGTTAGATGCGGGTATCATTTATCCGATAGCAGACAACACGTGGGTCAGCCCCGAGCAGTGCGTGCCGAGAAAAGGTGGGATGACGGTAGTCCTCAACGCAAATAACGAGCTGATACCGCAAAGGACTATCACCGGATGGTATCATTTCCAGCTAGATCGTCTAGCTGGAAATGACTTTTACTACTTTTTGGATGAGTATGCCGGTTATAATCAGATTAGGATTGCTGTCGAAGATCAGGAAAAGACCACATTCACCTGCTCGTATGGAACTTTTGCTTTTCGCCGCATGCCGTTCGACCTCTACAATGCGTCGAGCACATTCCAAAGGTGCATGATGGCCATCTTTTCAGAATATCTTGAAGACTCTGTTGAAATATTCATGGACGACTTCTCTGTATATGGGCACACGTACGAAGTCTGTCTGGCCAGCTTGGAAAAGATATTGAAAAGATGCGAGGAGACGAATCTCGTACTTAACTGGGAAAAATGCCATTTTATGGTAAAGAAGGGCATTATGTTGAGGCATAAGGTATCCAGGGACGGGTTGGAGGTGGACAAAGCAAAAATTGAAGCAATTGAAAAACTCCCACCTCCAACAAGTGTAAAGGCTGTAAGAAGTTTTTTGGGGCATGCCGGATTTTACAGACGTTTTGTCAAAGATTTCTCAAAAATAGCACGACCGCTGAGTGCATTGATGGAGGCTGACAAAAAATTCGATTTTGACGACAATTGCCTCAACGCATTCAAGATTTTGAAGAATGCATTGACGACCGCGCCCGTGTTGATTGCACCAGATTGGGCACTTCCTTTTGAATTAATGTGCGATGCAAGTGGGTATGCGATGAGAGCAGTTCTGTCACAAAAGAGAAAAACAATATTACATCCCATTGCATATGCGAGTAAGACTTTGAATCCTACTTAGACTAACTACACCACCATAGAAAAAAAGCTACTTGCGGTCATTTTTGCGTTGAAAAAATTTAGAGCATATTTGCTGGGAACAAAAGTACTCATCCACATTGACCACTCGACGATAAAATATCTAATGACAAAAAAAGATGCGAAGCCGAGGTTGAACAGATGGGTTTTCTTCCTCCAGGAATTTGACATAGAAATAATTGACCACAAGGGGACGGAGAACCAAGTTGCGGATCATTTATCCAGATTGGAAAATCCTGAGATTGACCGCAATGAGTCAGAGGTGAGCGCAGTGTTCCCAGATGAGCAACTATTTCAGATGGAAGAATTGCCATGGTACGCAGACATAGTCAATTATCTGGTTTGCGAGCAATTTCCTGAAGAGTATTCTTACCACCAAAAGAAGAGGCTCAAACATGAATGCAAATGTTATTATTAGGATAAGCCGAATCTGTATAAGAGGGGGTTAGACCAGATTATGTGATTATGTGTACCGGATGCTGCTCATCAACGCATATTATCGCAATGTCATGATTCACCATATGGTGGACACTTTGGAGGGCACCGCACCGCACCAAAAGTCTTACAGAGTGGGTACTATTGGCCAACATTATTTAAGGATGCCAGAGACTATGCAATGAAGTGTGACTGGTGCCAACGCACGAGTAACCTTTCATGGAAACATGCGATGCCTATGAACATCATTCTAGAACTAGAGTTGTTCGACGTTAGGGGAATTGATTTCATGGGACCATTCCCACCTTCAAATGGTCATAAGTATATTCTGTTAGTCGTTGACTACGTGTCCAAGTGGGTAGAAGCAATAACATGTGTTGTGAGTGATGCGACAGTAGTCTCTAAATTCCTGAAGAAAAATATTTTCATGCGTTTTGGCACTCCATGTGCCATAATAAGTGACGAAGGCTCCCACTTTGTCGATTACTCTATACAAAATTTGCTACTGAAATATAAAATCCTCCACAAATTGGCCACCGCATACCATCCACAGACGAATGGTCAGGTTGAAGTGTCCAACCGAGAAATTAAGTTGATATTGGAGAATGTGGTAAAGCCTTCACGGAAAGATTGGGCAACAAAGTTGGATGATGCGTTGTAGGCATACCTGACTGCCTATAAAACACCGATAGGCATGTCTCCGCATGCGTTGGTATTTGGTAAAGCATGTCATTTGCCATTGGAGCTGGAGCACAAAGCGCGGTGGGCGGTGAAGAAGCTTAACTTTGACTTACAAGCAGTAGGGGAAGCAAGAAAGCTGCAACTGCTCGAGCTTGATGAGTGGAGAACACAAGCTTATGAAAATGCAAAAATATACAAAGAACGAGCAAAATGTTAGCATGACAGCCGACTATGCGGTAAAAATCTCCATGTCAGACAAAAAGTCTTACTCTTCAAGTCACGGCTACGACTCTTTCCTGGAAAGTTAAAGTCGCGTTGGTCCGGACCCTTTATAATTAAAGAAATATTTCAGCATGGTCTCTTATACACATCTAGATGTGTATAAGAGACAGGTCCTGCTCTTCAATTCACGGCTACGACTCTTTCCTGGAAAGTTAAAGTCGCGTTGGTCCGGACCCTTTATAATTAAAGAAATATTTCAGCATGGTGCAGTTGAGCTGATTACTGAGGACAGGACCCGTACATTTAGGGAAACGAGTCAAGGCATATTGCGGGGGTGATTTTCAGCGAGAAAAGACCTCTATAGACCTGAGAAACCTGAAGTAAAGGAAAAATGGAGTGGCCCCTACGCTGGCATGCAACATCATCTGGGGCGCAAGTTTTTTGGAGTATCCTTTTGCTTACTTATGATTAATGAACTCTCATTACTGCGATGTTTCAATTATCGTTTATCTATCTGCATTTTACTTTATCTAAAAAAAAGGCGAGAAAAATTTTGTTAATTTTTTCATTTGACTCTCTCAATGTTTTCTTTGCAAACGATCAAGGTACACGATTGCGGAGGCGCTACAACGAAGACGCAATTGCTTTATTTCGCCACCATATTGCAAAGAAAGAAGATCGCCGCAAAGCAAGATGCATCAACAAATAATGCGGGCGACAACGCAAATTTAGGGGTTGTATTTGTCCTTGAATTTATTCCAAATGCTGCACTATCACATCGCATTTTAATTTTGAAAATTTTTATCACCACATCCTCTTTGGTTACTGCAATCATTTAACATTGATAAATTTAGTAAGTCACCGCATGCTTTCTCTTTGCCAATTATGATTTCAATGATGAAACACATGCTTCTATTTTTTTCATGTACACTAGAGTCAACTTAATTTTAGGACAGTCACCTCATGAAATATTTCTAAAAGTTAGTGTTCTGCTAGTTTTCTTTTAAACTGACTCTTTACCAAATTTCCTAAGAACATCGCATGACTTCTTTCAATCTTTTGGCAATGAGGATATTGCCGCATTTTAAATTTGGGGCTGAGGTATTTATTTTCGACCTTGCTAATTTCAGCTCTACAAAAAAAAAATCATCATAACATTGTGATCGGATCCTACTCATAGTTGGATGTTCGTATGACACACGTGGAGGCAAGCCAAAACGAAGATAGGAATCGTGATCAACGCATAAATAAATGACCGTAACTCCACTGCCGAGTATGTATGAATTTAGTTTGAGAAAGAGCACCTTGCTCATAGTTGGATGTCCACATGACACACGTGGGAGCAAGCTAAAATAAAGGCGAGACACTTGGATCAACGCAAGGTCAGAAAAAAAATATAATAATGTCAAAAATATGCAAGGATAAAATTCAGTTAACACCCCAGTGAAAAAGTTTTTTTTTGTAATAAATGATGCGATGTCTAGGAATCTAGTAAAGTCTTTTTGAAGGTTAAACTTGCGGTCTCTAGGTCTTAGAAATATTTTAAGAAGAGACTTGAATAAGAATTAAGGAAATTTTGGTGTATAGGATTTGAATGAAGTATCCTTAAGAAATCTAGGAAAAGAGATTGCGGTATTTCTAAAGGAAATGTTTAGCTTATGCTTGAGGATGAACATTGTTTAAATTTAGGGGTGTGATAACGGGCAGAAATGCACGTTATTATAGTACTAAGGTATTAAATAATGCAGGTTTGCGTTGATAAAATATATAAGATTGCGTCCAAAAAGTATTAAGTTTATGACATTGCGGTCGCATGCATTCATCGCATGAAAACAATTAACTTTTGTATTTTTATGCAGAATATGCGTTGACGCAAGGTAAAAAATGCGATCACAAGAAATCAACGGTCGAGCACAACGTTACCGCAAGGCTTTGTAGTGATTTGTGCTCGCAAACATCTGCTTAAAAAGGATTGCTGCATAGAGGCAGCACAACTTGGTGGGCGCATCTAGGTGAAAAGCATAATAAATCACTATGGGATAGAAAGCTGATGACGGTCAAGTCCGAATTAAGTTGACAAGCCGCTAACGAACTACTGTAGCAAGTACACTCAACTTTTCGGTGACAAATATTCGACACGTCAGACAGAGAATTAATGCCATCAGATCAGTACAATCATAAGAGAGGACGCCTTTCACCACAAAGCTCTATAAATATCGAAAGCAACCTTCAGTAAAGAAGTTCAGATAGTTGGAGAATTTTCCCTTAGATAGAATAGCCTTGTTCATAGTTTTCCTTTTTATTTAGAAGGCGGAAGCGAGAGAAGCGAGATTGTGCCGAGAGATCATTTCGGTGAACTTGGAAGAGTGCCGAAAGCGTCGAGCTGAGAGAGAGGGCCAACTTTTGCGGAAGCAGGAATATCTTTTGAACAGAATAGAGTTGACAGTGTAAAAGCCTTGGGGAGCAAGGGATTTCAATCGGGCTCTCTATCCTTATCTTCCATTGTCATTTTATACTTAAACTTATTTATAGAAATGGAATTTACTTCTTTATATCTGTTCACTCTCTGTTTATTACGCATGAGTAGCTAAATCTGCCGAATGGGTTGAGAAGCACTTAGCTAGCATAATTGGGGATCTTCATTCTATGCGATTATCTTGTATTATGTATGCATCATTCGTCCATTAGAGATACTCGGGAGGGTAGTTTAAGGACAGAATCTAGGCTCGAAAAAGTCAGATTAGAATCTAGACTCGAGAAAGTCAGATTGAACGCATAATCAAGAGATAAAAGCTTAAGAATAAGCACTGTTTGCTATTAACACATCGCATGCATCCTAGAGATAGGTTATGATTGTGTGCGGTCACCTTATTGTTGTGTGCATCTTGCATCATTGCATAGGAAAAAAGTAGAGACTTAGAAATAAGCTCTATGGACATCATCACATTCATCACATGCGTCCTAAAACTAGGAGCACGACATTTGCATTGGAAAATTATTTACTGTCGCATGAGTGTTGCATGATCGCATAGTTTGACGCATTCTCGGGAAACGCTAGCTAAGGACCTTCTCAACCCGTTCCT
Source organism: Benincasa hispida (assembly GCF_009727055.1). Taxonomy (NCBI): domain Eukaryota; kingdom Viridiplantae; phylum Streptophyta; class Magnoliopsida; order Cucurbitales; family Cucurbitaceae; genus Benincasa; species Benincasa hispida. The sequence goes on along the minus strand of NC_052352.1, from coordinate 2,926,412 downwards.
CCGCATACTTAGTGTATCTACCACATAATCGATCTTTTCTCAAATCTGCCGCATACTTCTTATACCGCAAACAACAACTCAAAACAACTATTTGATTTATTGGTTAGCACAAAGTCTTCTCGAAAATTATCACTACATACCGTCTTCTCTAGTCCCTGAGTTCGACCTTGGACTTACCAAGAAACTCAACGGGATTTATACTTGGATTCCACTGAGAAAACTTGTTACTCAACGCATTTCCATCACCGCATTTCATTCCATTGTTTCATCACATAAAACAACGCATCAAGAGCCTATACAATAGTGTTTCATCGTCTAAACGATCGCACACCTTACGTCTAAACGATCGCCTAGCATGCCGCATTTTCTAAACAAATCGTATACCTATTACTAGACGATCGCTTAGTAAAATCTACACGATCGTGTAGCTTTGTCTAAACGATAAACACTCTACTATACGATTACTTTCTCCTCCACTTGCTTATCGTCTACACGATCAGCCTTTCCTCCTAGCTCTACCAAATTCACCAAAGACCACACTTTTGATTCTCACTCCGAGAATACCAAGGGCTCCAACTGGTAGTGTCATCCCCGCTTCTTACTTGTTCGTGCTTGTTCGTGTTGCTACCGTTCGTGTAGATGATCATTCTGCCGTAGTCAACTGATTTGCTGGGCGATAAAGTTCGTAGAGGTTCTTCCGTTGCGTTGAGTTCGAGTTTGAAGAGAATCTTCAACTGGTATGTGAACTCAATCCTTTGTATTTTATTTATAAAAGTATTCCGTTAATTAGTGTTGAATTTCATAACTATCTGTTAGAATGTATATGTTGTATTTGGTCATAATGAAATCGGAAAGATCCGAACGCGCTCATGGATGCTCTTCGTTAAGAGATCCTTCAACCCTCTCCTGACCCGAGGAGGGTATAGTTATAATTGAACTATGACTAATTGTTCATTAGAAAAATTAATGATACTTAAGGAAATAGATATAACTGCATGGGTACAACAATAGTTTGACCCAACTGTACTTACGAGCAATTCATGAAGGGTCAATGCATAGTTGATTAGTTATATCCAATAGACATAGAATTTTATCTATAGTGCAAAGAATGCAGCTATCGATCTTTAATGGTGTGACCGTCAGTTAATGAAGGTTGATTAATTTAATTAGAGAGATTAATTAATTAATCAAGTATCATCGGAGCTTCAATCTATAGGTCCAAAAGGTCCATTTGTTAGCTCAATAAGGACTAATGAGAATCAAATTAATTTTGGTTTAATTTGAATTGTTCAAATTATATAAAGGGAAGTAATTATATAAGATACAATTAAATAATGTATGTTGATACATTATAATAGTTTTATGAGAGAAATAAATATCTGAATATGATTTAAATATTAATTATATGAATATGATTCATATAGAAACTATATGTTAAAATTAATGTGAATATAGTTTTATGAGATAAATAAATATTTGAATATGATTCAAATACTAGTTATATGAATATGATTCATATAAAAATTATATGTTAAAATTAATGTGAATGTGATTCATATTAAAGTTATATAGTTTTATGAGAGACAATTATTTGAATGTGATTCAAATATTATTTATATGAATTAGATTCATATAAATATCATAGGTTAAAATTAATATGAATATGATTCATATTAATACCATAGATTATTTGAGAGAATAACAAACTACAAGTTATCTTATATATGATATAATATAAACTATAGGTTATATGTTATATATGATATATCATGTAGTTTATATATATTAAAATGGTTAATATATATTAAATTCAAAATTTGAATTTGAATTTAATTTAACAACTCTCTTTGGGAGTTATTCTCTCAAACTTTTGGTTAAAAATAAAGGGAAGTGGTTTCCGTTATTCTCCCCATCACATATAAACAAGAGAGAAAACAGATGATCATCTTCTTCATCCTCTCAATCTCTCTGTGTGTTTCTTCCCCTCTTAGAAATCTCTCTCAAAACAAAGATCTCCCTTCGCCAAAATTATTCCAAGCGAGCCCATGAAACTCCATTGTGATTGTCACCTTGAAAATAATGAGGAAGATCTCATGGTGGTGTCCTCTTCCTTGTTACTGTTACTGTGTTCATGGTGCCAAGTTTGGGAGATCGAGAGAAGCAATCCGTGTTCATGCTATACAAAGGAAGTAAGAAGATGGTGTCTTTAAGAGTATGTGATATCCAATCCCTCTTCTCTATTTTCATCACAGTACAAGCATGCTCTGTATGTTCTTGTATTTTTTTCACTCTGATTTACCCTGTATGTTCTGTATGAAATTTAGTAACAATGACATCCAATTGCTTCCACTGCAGAGAATTTCAATCCCTTCTGGTATCAGAGCTAGTTTAAGTCTCTAAATTTCATTTTCGAACTTTAATTAAGAGTATTGGTGGGTAGTGTTATGTATATTGAATGTTAAATGTTCTAGTTTTTCACATTGGATGGTTTTGAGATTGGCATTAGATTTGCTACTTTCAATCAATCGATTTGTAAGGTCCTATTGTATTTTTGGCATTAATTTCTTGCAATCAAGTCTGTATTTAAGTCCATGTTGTACGTAATGGTGTTTCGGCTTCAATTTGGAGAAATTTGTAGCAAGAACGGAGCAATTCAAATGAACTAATGAAGCAAAGCAGGCATTTTGGCATAGAGCGTAAGGCTAGAGCGTTGCAACGCTCGCCTTACACTGTAAGGCAGAGGGATCAACGTTGCAATGCTGCGAGCAGCATAACACTACAATACAACAATTCAAATGCCAGCGTCGCGACACTTAGCTAGAGTGTTGCGACACTCTGAATGTGGCAGTTCCAAGTCGTGGCTTCAAGTGCTCCAAGCGGTTCTTCAATGCAGTTTTATGATTTATTAATTATTAATTTGTAATAATTAATTGTATTTATTTTTTTTCATTAATTAAATTAATATAAATGTTATATTAATTTATTAATGTTTAGGATGCCAATTTTGGTCCAATGTTGCTTTTATATTTATTATACATATGATGTATGTTTTATTTATTATATTGTATAGTGTATGTCATATAATATAGAAATCCCACCATATGATAAACATTATTTCATGGATCATTTTAATATAAATGTTATATTATATAGTTACATGATTTCTTTAAGCATGCTCATGCATCATATTTAATATAATTGTTATATATATTATTGCATGCATTTATAACATGTCCATGCATCATTTTATATTATAAGTGTTATAATATATAGTATGGATGATGGATGAATGTTATGTTATTTTCATTACTTTATTATATAATTGTTATGTACAATGTAATGAAAATGAAGCTACTCGATAGCACGGTATCGGTGATAGAAGCTACCACTGATAGCACGTTATCAGTGATAGAAGCTACCACTGATAGCACGTTATCGGTAATAGAGAACTATCACTGATAGCATGATATCAGTGAGATCATTGATAGCATCTTGTTAGTGATGTTATCAGTGAAAGAAGCAATCACTGATAACCACAATATGAGTGATGTTAGTGATATCGGTGATAAAATTTAGGTGATATCTATATATCAAGTTTCTTTCAAAGGTGATAACCAATTATAGAAGTCTATCATTGATATCCTTAAGTGTTAATATTTCAAGGTTGATTCTAATTGATGAAAGTCTATCAGTGATAACGACTGATAGCTGCTATCAGTGATAGCCATGATAAAAGATTATTAGTGATAACTACTATGGTAATCAAAGTTGTTGATCTTCTTTTAAAGTTGATCACTATTTATAAATCTATCATTGATAGTCACTAATAGCCTTACGTAGTAATATTTCAACGTTGATTCCAAATGATGCAAGTGAATCAATGATAGCTACTAATAATTTATGGCAAATTAAAAGCTAATATTTCAAGATTATAATAATTTTTCTAAAATTGAAAGCTATCGTTGATAGCAACTATGATCGTTAGCAATTGATAGAAGCTATCAGTGGTGATCACTGATAGCTTTTAATTTGAGAAAATCGGGAAGAAACAAATAAAATGGTGGTTACGCATGAGTTTTTTAGTCTTTTACCATTTTTTTTATTTATATATGCAATTATTTTATCCTTGTACTACATATTCTATTATTTTGGGTTTGAATTCTATTTATGCAACTAGCCCTAATATATAGTATGGATGATGGATGAATGTTATGTTATTTTCATTACTTTATTATATAATTGTTATGTACAATGTAATGAAAATGAAAATGCAAAAAATATGACACCACTTTAGTAAAACTATAATTGTTATAATTTTTTAAAGTGTGTCATTAGATGCATGTATAGGTTTTTGTTATTTCATTAATTCTTTATAAATGTTATAATTTTAGTGAAATTAGAATTAATATCTATAATAAAGAGTTGCATACAAACATAGGTTAAAATTAATTTTAAATGACTTAAAATTAATCTCATTTAGACCTATGTTGATAATATTTCTAATATGATTAGAAATAAGTTTAATCTTTTAATTTTGTTTAATAGGATTAAATTGGATTAAATAAAATATTAAATTTATAACATAATTGTCTATAAGAGACCTTTGTCTAAGGAAGTTTTTGTCTAAGGGTAGGGTATTTAAGTTGATAGAAACGGAATACCCCTACCTGGGAACCGACCTAGAAGGTGAATTAGACAATAATGTTATAAGCATGCAATAAATTATTAGATTTATTAAAATGTTTAATAAACAAGAATCATATATTGTTAAACTATCCATATAAGAGTTATATTGGGCCAATTTAACAATTCACTTCGATAAATTTATTAGCCTAATTTACTTAAGTAATGAACTCTTATTTGTAAAATACTTAATGAGAGGAAAAAGATATATATGATGTCATTTTTTCACTCACATTCTCCCTAAAAGTTCACACCATGTGACTCATGCTCGACCTCGAGGCGCCTTGGGAGCGTCCACCTTCGGATGGTATTTTCATGAGTCAATATCAAGGTGGAGAAAGTATTTATAGTAAATGGGAGAAGGATGTGTGCCAACATGTCCTATGGTCTCCTTTATTGGTTTGCATTGTGAGATTTTCTTGCACGACCTCGAGGCGCCCTTGGAGCGTCCCCCTTTGGATAGTTTATGCATTAGGTGAATATCATAGCAAACTCCAGAAATGGATAGGATCGCTTTAGTTTTTGCTCCAATCGGTTTTTCCCTTTGATTGACTCATTGGGGTGGAACTCTATGGTATAAAATGGAGGGTCGCATTTACAATAAATTGTTAAGCAAGTTAATGATTTCTTGAACAAATAAATGGTAACTAATTGTTATAGGAATAATAGTTATTCTGGTGTAACAATTGGTTGAGAATGTCTCAATCTAGGGAAGGAATGACTGACTACCCTTCGGTGACTTTTATTCTGACTCACTGGAGCATTATAGAAATAGAAATTTTGAATTGATATGAATGAGATTCATATTATTTGGGTTCATTCTTTTAATTTCTATGATGAATAAGAATGGATAATAAATTGTATATAGTCAATTAACATGTTTTATATAATTCAAAGTTATGTCATTTTCTTTCAATATTTTAACTCTTTAATTATCGACATAAGTCAAAGGGTTTGATAAATATGTTACTTTGAAAAATGTCATCAACACATAACGACAGTGTAATTTTATCTTTTATTTAGAAAACGTTCTCAAAAGAAATTGTTTCCAATTCATGAAGTGTATTCATGAATAATCTTTGCAGTGATAGCCTACTCTTATTGTCTAGATAACATATGATGTGTCTAGTCTATAAGATAAATTCATGATAAAACATATTGTATGTTGGAGTCATAGGAAGCTATATGACCTCTAAAGTTAAGTATTATCTGAGTCTAAGAAAATGACTAAAGCCAGTAAGGAAAGTGTTTTCAAATTAGTTTGAAATGTCAAGTAATGAGTAAATTTAGAAATACCTCTAAAGGAAGAAAAATAAGAATAAGTAAATTTGATTTACTAAGTTCTTGGTGGAGAATATAGTTTCACACCTTGATAGTTAAATAATGATTCACTATCTGAATTTTTCTTCATTGGAATTAGATTGTAAATCTTGGCAAATACTTAATTCAGTAGAATAGTTCTACTAGTTGGCAATGGGAAGCTCATCTTAGTTAAAGTATTGGGAGGCCTTAAAATGTTATTTATTTATGATGAATATGGTACTTTTATCACCATAAGAGAAATTGAATTTATCCAAACTTTATTACTACATCTTTCATAGAGTATGAATAGTTTTAGTAATAAGGTATGTTTTCAAAAGTTGTTATGAATAATTTTAGTAATAAGGTATATTTTCAAAATTGTTTTGAAAATATGTTCAGCTTTAAATAAATACATTTTTGTGTGTTAAATTAAAATATTGTTTATTTATGCTAAATATGGTGTTTTTAATCACCATAAGAAAATTCAATTTCCCTAAACGTTATTATTAAACATTTCATAGACTATGAATTGTTTTAGTGATAAGGCATGTTTTCAAAAGTTGTTTGAAAATATGTTTAGCTTTGAATAAGTACATTTTTCTATAAAGGTTGACGCATCTGCATACTAAATTGAGAGAGTGTAAAGGCGGAAAGAAAGAAGGATTCTATTCTCTTAAAGGAATACATGTCTTTGGCTTTTAAATGATACTTATAGGTAATTCACTATGAGTTAGAGTTAAATTATTATTACATGTCAAAAGTCTTGCTTCTCATGCAGGTGTGTCATTGAAACTTTATTAGATAAGGTTACTTGACCAGTGTTGGACTTTCTTTGACCCAGGTGGTGTTATGATTGAAAGCATAAGTCTGACTTCATAAATAAGTCATTAATATGATTGATGAATATTTATGAATAAATGTATCTTATTCTAATGGAACTTAAGTCTTATTTTCTTTAAAATGTTCAAAAGAAATTAGACTAAAGTTTAAGTCATTTAGGTAAGTGTATTATGACATTTTGATCGGATCATAATCATTAGTACAGGATATTTGTTATACTAAGCCTAATTGATAGAGATAAGATGAGATCTCAACTTCGAGCATTAGGTACAATTTGGATAAAATTATGCCACAGCAGGAGAAATATGACCTTGTTGAAATTGGTACATTTTAGGTACTTAGTTAAACATAGTCCAAATGTTTTAAAATTACACTGATGCCTGACTCCACTAAGGATATACAATGGAGATTGCAGTTTTGAACGTTATTTCCTCCAAAATGTTTGCGAAACAATGTTGGATTATGAAAGTGTTGTAAAACTTGTTTATGACATTTCAGGATTTGGGTAAGTTGAGACATTTGTGTTAAAATAAACCCTTAGTGAAATAAATGTTCAAAAGTATGCCTAGTTGTAGGTAGTCCTTGAGGAGTTTATAACTGGCCCTTTGGATATTCCAAAATAAAATGATGTATTTGTGTGATAAATACTGATTCATTTGGAAAGTTAAAGGTTGCAGGCCTATAAAAAGGTCACGCTGTGTCGATGAATTTGCTTCAAGTAAAACCACATAATGGTTAACAAGTGTTGTTAACCACTTATTTTCATTTGAACATCAATTTCTAATTGTCAAACAAATAAGTCTGCATCGTAATGAGAGAGTTATGAGATAACTCAACCTTTGCAAAGGCTTACTTGAAGTCTTTGTTGTCATATAAGATGACAAGATGAAAACTTATAAACCTTACAGTAGTAGGAGAGTTATGCAATGACTCAGCCTTTGCCATGACTTATTGGAAGTCAAAGTTGTCATATTGCATGTCAATAATTGAAGGAAGTTGACAAAGAGAAATTTTGTTAAAGTCATAAATTATGAGATAAAGTAATATACTTAATCTCAATCATTTTTTTGTAGATTTTTGTTGATGAAGCAACCTCAAAGAATATGAACAGATTTGCAAAAGAGATATTTGAAAGTGTAGTACTTGGAGATAAAAATCTTCAAAGTAAGACTTTGGGCATCAACCGAAAATTAGCGCTAAAACTATTGGATGAAAATGGATTGTGAGTCAATTTTCTAACTAGTTTCTATAATAGAGTCAAGAAAATTTTCAAAGATTTAATTGCAAAAAGGTTTGTAAAATTGTGATGTTCATTTGAGAAATAAATTTGACGATTCAAATCTTTGAGAATATAGTTTGATATAGTATCATAACCAATAACTATGAACAATGACAATGTTCTTGTATAAACAAGAAAATGAAACGTGGATATTTATTTATTTTATATTCATATTTGCTCATTATTTATGAAGTGGAAATCAGTAAGAAAGTTTGACTATTTAACCAATTTTCAAATAGTTGATTTGAAGTATTTTTGTATATTAAAAATCCACATACATTTTGTTTAGGATATGATTTTAAATTTGTTTCATGCATCTTACATTACACAGTAGTTGTTTAATGTTCGATGCAATTACTTTAGATAGAATGGTAATGTATCATTCTACAATGAAGTTTATATATCTAAGGGAAAAGTTTCCTAAGACACCTAAAATGTTGAGGGACGTAAATCTTACATGAGGCTTAATTAACATTTAATATACAATTAGTTAGTTGAATTAGTAAAGTCAATGGTATGACTATTGAGTTTTGAAAATTAAAACTTATGAATAATGAGATGTGGGTGTATATAGTTTAAGATTTGATCTTTTATGGGATACACTGTTTCATATTGGATTTAGAGAAATCTGTGTTTTATCTTAGTTGGTGTATATTGGACGATAAGGAAATCTTTTGCTTGTGAAGCAATAATTTGCATAAGTCAAGTATGTCCTAAGATATTTGAAAGTTGTTTTAGATATAACTTAATCTGACCAATTTATGAGATAATGTGGTGCGAGAATTGCATTTGAGGATATATGTAACCACCAACTTATAGAATAAAATAGAACAAGAGAAATATCTTGTTGGTGAATAGATGGTTTTTGTTAACATAACAGTTTAAATATATAAAAGGATTCTCTAAGCTAAAGTGTGAGAGGACTCCTAGGTTGTCTGGGACTAAGAGACATGTCTCTAGTGTGCTAGGGAAAGTGGGAGAGCATGTAGGGTATAGATTATACCCTGGGACGGTTCACATTTTCTTGGCTTTAGTGCAAGTATGGAAATTGTTGAGATGTATTCTCTAAAGCCTCGTAGTTATATGTTATTTGAATAAATAGTTTATTAGTTTTATATGCAATGGTCCATTATACAAAGATCCAAGATTATCTAATGTGACTTAAACATGTATGTGGAGACATACAAGTGGATCATATTTAAGTGATAATCTAAATGGTCTGTAGTATATAGATAAGGTTGGGTGCCTTATCCTGGTAACACTATTGCTACGACCCGCTTTGTAGTTCTTACAATTAAAGAAAATCAAACATGAGGATTTCCATGAGCAACAGAATAATCGTTCCAAATTCCATTCGAAATTGAACATAAACAATTATAGTCATAAAACGGAAACTAACATGTCATGCACAACATGAAATTACAACATGCTTTAAGATAATCGAGGAATATAACATACATACCTTTGAAGACTCATTCTTCAAACTTCCTCGATCATGAACGCTCATTCAGTCTCCAAGACAGCAATACACGAACGCTCGAACACAACGACCGCAACACAGCACGATCAATAAACGAACATGAACCCAACATTCTCAAAGATTACAAACCTAACAAACGACCACCAAAACCTCGAACTCGATCGAGTTGAATGAGGACACCGCTACAATGGTTACCTTGGTATTCTCAGTGTGAGAATCCAGAAGTATGGGCTCTGTATGGACTTGGTTAGAGGAAGAGATTGGAGGAACAATAATCGTGTAGACGATTGAGCAAGTGGGAGATAGGAAGTTTCTATCGTATAGATGAATGCTCAATCGTATAGAAGAAGGCAACCTAATATATAAACAATGCCCTGCGATCGTTTAGCTACGACCAGCTGAGTGAACTATCGTATAGTGACACTCCACGATCGTTTAGTCTCTCTATGAGCTATCGTTTAGTGAAACCATTTCTCTTGACAACATCTCCGTGAGTTTCTTTTCGAATCAAGCAACTCTTCTAAATTTAGGAAAATGTTTTTCCTTTTATCTCACGGTTACCAAAAAACCACCAATGACCTCCTACTTAATTGGTTATTAGAGAAAAATAGATAATTATCCAATAATTAATATTATTATAAATAGTATATATAATATATATATATATATATATATATATATATAATAACAACTTACCATATTATATTTATAACCTATAGTTTTAAATATTTCATCTCATGAAACATATAAATCATAGTTCTTTTTCTATTTTATGGTATTTAATATAAATCACATTTACATTAATCCTCCACTTGATGTATCTCATATATCACATCGATTATATTATATATAATCAAATTTCCTCTTATCAATTTAAACATTTCAAATCAACCCCAAGAACTGATTCTCAACCTGAATCCATTAAACTACCAAGGGGACCTTATGGACCTGTAGCTGAACTCAATGGTATGTAAATAACTGACTAAACTCTTTAGTCACGAGATTCACTATCCGTTAACTGCCGGATACTCCACTAAAGACCGACAGCTGCATTCTTCTTACTTCAAATATATTTTATGTCCATATCAACCAATCAACAGTGCGATAACCCTTCACAGATTGCTTGTAAGTACAACTGAGCTAATTTACCGTTATGCCCCTGTAGTTACATCTAACTCCTTAAGTACCACTGATCCCTCTAATGAACATAAGTCATAGTCCTACTATGACTAAGTCCTCTCTTCCAAATAAAAGTTGTGGCCACTATATTCAAGACCCAAAATCAGCCCTTAAGGGAGTAATCTATCTATTTACCCCTGCTTCGGGGAAGGAGTGAATTTTATCTCTTGTAACTGAGTTCCCAGCTCCTAAATCAGAAAAATCCCCAGAAAGGTAGACTTGTTGAGTTGGCGATCTGGCCACTCTCACCCATACTAATCAAAGGACCGCCCTCAAAGGCAGGAGTTCCCAAAACACTCAAGGTTAAGGTCATGTCACCTAGGTCGTTTAAGTGAGATGTAAGTCTCAAGTATCAATGACATTATATAAAGAGACTATTCATCTCGTGGTCTGGTCTTATACAAACTCCTTATGTAGGACATCCCCCGCTCGCATGTCTCGACATGAATGGTCAGGATCAATCATCTGTAGTAGTTAACAACACTCGTAAGCCTCTTCAAAATGGGTCGTATCAGTAGTGTCACCAGGATCAGGTATCCCTCCTTAATCTTTATACTACAAACCTTTTTAGGTTATCACTTATGGCATGATCCACTTGTATATCTCATATACATGCTTAAGTTTTCATACAATAACCATGGAGTTTTGTTTATTGGATATAAGTAAATACAAAATAAAATAACTCATATTTTATTCATAACAATGTGTACAGTTTATAAACTACGAGACTCCGGGAGAATTAGGACACCAATCCCAACAACAATTGTTATAAAATGTTACAAATGATCTACAAAATGCATAGTCTCTTTTTATAATACCGTTGTTAGAAGAGACTTATATTTCATTAGTATGACCATAGATGACTTCTTGAATCCTAAGTGAGTTATGAAATTTTTCCCATGAGGGCGATCCTTTGATTTGTATGGGTGGGAATAACTAGATTCACTCATTTCCTATTTAGAGTAAGTAGATAAATTGCTCCCTTAAGGGCTGATTTAAAGGCTTGAACAATGAGACGCCTCACCTTCTCTTGGCACGAGAGGGGTTTAGTTATAGTTAGACTATGACTAATTGTTCATTAGAGGGATCAATGGTACTTAAGGAGTTAGATGTAACTATAAAGGTAGAATGGTAGTTTGACCCTGCTGCACTTACGAGCAATTTGTGAAGGGTCAAAAAACTGTTGATTGGTTATATCTAATGGACACAGAAATATATCTATAGTGCAAAGAGAACAATTGTCGGTATTTAGTAGAGTGATTGGTCGTTAATGAAGGTTGATTAATTTAATTAAAGAGTTTAATTAATTAATCAAGTATCATTGAAACTTCAATCTATAGGTCCATAAGGTTCCTTGTTAGCTCAATAAGAACTAATGAGAATCAGATTAATTTTAGTTTAATTTGAATTGTTCAAATTAATTAAAGAAAATTAATTGTATAAGATACAATTAAATAATGTATGTTGATACATTATAAAGCGTAATGTATGTTGATATATTATATTAATTTTATGAAAGAAATAAATATTTGAATATAATTTAAATATTATTTATATGAATATGATTCATATAGAAACTATATGTTAAAATTAATGGGAATATGATTCATATTAAATTTATATATAGTTTTATAAGAGAAATAAATATTTGAATGTGATTCATATTACATTTATATAGTTTGATGAGAGATAATTATTTGAATGTGATCCAAATATTATTTATATGAATGTGGTTGATATAAAAACTATATATTAAAAATTAATATGAATATAATTCATATTAATACTATAGGTTATTTGAGAGAATAACAAACTATAAGTTATGTTATATGTGATATAACATATAGTTTTATATATATATATATATTAAAATGGTTAATATATATTAAATTCAAATTTTGAGTTTGAATTTAATTTTACAACTCCGTTTGGGAGTTATTCTCTCAAAATTTTGGTTGAAAATAAGAGAAAGTAGTTTCCCTTATTATCTCAATCACGTAAAAACAAGAGAGAGAAAGGATGAACATCTTCTTCATCCTCTCAATCTCTCTTTGTGTATTTCTTCCTCTCTCAGAAATCTCTTTTAAACAAAGATCTCCCTTCGCCAAAATTATTCCAAGTGAGCCCACAAAACTCCGCTGTAATTCTCACCTTAAGAATAAAGAGGAAGATCTCGTGGTGGCATCCTTTTCCTTGTTGTTGTCGCTGCATTCATGGTGCCGAGTTCGAAAGATCGAAAGAAGCAGTTCATGTTCATGCTATATAAAGGAAGCAAGAAGATGGTGTCTTCAAGGGTATGTAATATCCTATCCCTCTTATCTATTTTCATCATAGTACAAGCATGCTTAGATTAATTATGGTTATCCTTGTGTTTCTGTCACTTTGGATTACTTTATATATTTTGTAAAAAGAAATTTAGAAACAACTATATCTAATTGCTTCCGTTGTAGAGAATTTCAGTCCCTTCAATTTTGCCACTTGGGTCTATCCCTACCATGGGTGGCCTTGAAGAGCTTGTATTTAGTAAGCCAAGCCCTATCAGCTCTAATGATGGGCCTGTGAAGAGGTTGTTCACAGCTTTTAAAAAGAAGAAAGCGAAGCAAAAGGGTGAAAGTTTAGCCACAAAGCCCTTGAAGAAAAGGATTATTGTAGAAAGGAATGGAGGTAAGGTGGCCATACTTGAGGCCAACCTTGTCGATTTAGAAGAGGAAGAAGAAGTTATGTCACTCAAATGAAAATCAAAGAACGCCCACGTTGAGCCATCTATCGAATGTGTGGAAGGAAACATTTGGTGCAGTGAAGAAGAAGTCGTCCTCCCTCCATTCTGTGTAGAGTAGTTGGCAACCAAGATGCCTGAAAAGACAAAAAAAAAAAAAAAAAAAAATGAGGACAAGTATCCAAAAGCTGAAAGAGGATGCCCAAAACCTCATTGCTGCGACCAACTTTGAGAAAGAATTACGCAATGAAGAGATTGCAGAAGTAGGCGTTGCGGCCAAAACTAGGCCTTATGTGCCAAAAGTGGTGATGGATAGGGTGGAGGAGGCCATTGAAGAATTGGAGCAAGAAATGCAAGAAGAAAGTGACGAGGGGAAGCAATCTAAGGTTGAACGCATCTAGAAAAACATTAAAAAGAGAAGATAAGAGAAAAATTAGGAGAAAGAGATGACAGAAGTAGAGAAAAAAAGAAAGAAAAATTGAAAAAAGAAAAAGAGTGAGAAACAGACGACGAACAAAAAGCCTGCAGAAAAAAAAGAAGGATAAGGAGGTTGGAGAAGGAAGCATGGTGCTTAAAAACCCTAAGAAGAAAAAGAAAGATAAAGGAAAAGAAAAGATGGTGGAAGAAGAGGCACCAGAAGAAGAGGACTCGCCCAAGCTATTATTGGAGATGGGATTTTCCTCTAAAGATGCATCAGTGCTAGCATTCATCACTGGTATAATTGTTGTGTTGGGCTAGTATATGTATTGTGAGGGACCCAACACACTCAGGCCAGCTGTCGAGAATGATACTTGCTCGATGCTAGCTGCTTCCATGCACCTCATAGTTGGTACATTAAAATGAAGGTGAGTAATGAGGATCGACGCATCACAAATAAAGAATACATCTCCAATGTCTAGGCTTAAATAAAAATCCGGCTAAGACAAGAGTTCAGTTTTGAAGGATACTTGCTCGATGTTGGCTGCCTCCATGCACCCTATAGTTGGTATGTCAAAATGAAGGTGAATTACTCGAATTAACACCGAAGTTCTAGGAAAAAAAAATTGTATTTTCTACACCAAAACAAAGTATAGATTGTTAATGGAACGAAAACTGATTACACCAACAGAAATAGCAAAAACAGTCAAATTTGTACACCAAAAATCGAACAACACACTAAGAACAACAACAATCCAACAAAATTCTGATTATACCAACATAAAAAATAGTCCAACAAACATAATCAAACAACATTCTAAAAAATTTGTACACTCAAAATAGTCAAACAGTAGTCCAACAAACTTTGAGATAACATAATTTGAGAGGAAACAAACTTTAAGATAACAAACTAAAAACCAATAATAATAACTCCCCTTCTACACCATTTAACAACCAACATAATCATTTTACCTCCTACACATATCATATCGGATAGGGGAGATTCGAATTTCGGACATACCTTGGATATGAGGAAGACAACAGCAAAAATGGGACAAAAATACGGCCCATGGCACGACTGACGTCCGATGGGACAAGAAGGAGGCGAGAGCATGGATTGTGGGTTTTCGATGAGAGCATGACTGACTGGCGACGACGATCGACAAGGAAGACTGAGGAGATCGAGGGTGCCTGTCGACTGAGTCTGAGTTTGATCGTGGGTGAGGGAGAGTTTGGAGGGATTGTGAGATGAAAAATGAGGCGGGCGCAGGAGCACTTAAGGATTACTTAGGTTGTTATTATTATTATAATTATTATTATTTTATATATATATTCAGAAATCAGAACTATATATATATATATATATATATATATATATATATATAATTATACATACACATACACACACATACATACTCAAGGCAGGGTGGACCAGGGTCGGGGAATATAATCCTTGTCCCGCCACTGGAAAGGTAAATAGGGAAAAAAATTCCCCATTACCTTCCCCATTTTTCATGTATTTGGGGATTCCCCTCCCCGCTCGGGGTGGTCCCACGGGTTAAATGGACATCTCTAATTGGTGCATTGTTGAAATAAGATTGTCTGGAAATAAGTAATTGTTTTGAGAAATAAGCTTGCCGCATTTAAATTAGGGAAATACTTCTGTAGGAGAGTGAATGAAACTTTGAGGTTTGTCTAATTAATCTCAAACTAGGACACATGTTGAGAGGTCAAGTTAATGCATCAAATTGAGTTATGATTTATACTAAAAACTAAAAAATATGCTTGAGGACAAACATTGTTCTAAATTTGGGGGTGTGATAACTTGTAGAAATACTAGTTATTGTAGCTTTTTATTTAAAATAATTAGGAAATTAAGAGGAAAATGCATTAACTTGAAATAAAAATCATGTAATAAACAAGATTTGTGTTCATACATTTTCATAGCTCATTTTGAACATAGGATTTCTATGAAAAAAGCAAAAAATCAACCAAGGAACAAAAGCTACTGCCATGAACGTATAAGAAACAGATCAACTCCAAATATTTCACACTAAGAAGTACCATGCGATGAAGAAGTAAAAAATGACAAATGTGTGGGTGGTGAATGTCAAATCAGGATGCAAGTTGGTAGTCAACTTTGAGCCAGTCGCGACAGAACCAATGAATTTGTGAAGCAAGTAATCGGCACAACAAGGCATAGAATTAAATGCATGGTGTCAAATTATCATTGGAAAGTGGCTGAGAAGCTTCCTTTTAATGCCTATAAATAGCCCATCGAGATTCAAGTTAAGACTTACCAAGAGATTGGCCGAAATTCTGTCCAAATTCCTCCACGTCTTCCATCATCTTCAATCTTTCGAGCTTTGTTTGAAGAATTCTAAGTGAGAGCTTAGTCTTCTTCTCTGGAAAGTGAGAGAGCTCCACCACCTTCACAACAATCACTTAGAAGTAGCCAACACTAAAGTTAAAAGAAGCAAGAGATTACAACCAGCAACTTGACACACTTCTTTCTTTTCATTTTATCTTATTATTCATCCATTTAAGTTTATATTAAGATATTAAGATTTAAAACTCACTAATTCTTAATATAAATATGATTTCCATTCATTTCCATCTATCCATACTTTCTTGTCTTTCCATTATGAGTAGCTAAATTTTTAATGGGTTGAGAAGACTGATCTAACATTTTTATAAATGTGCATAAGTAAAATTTCATCTTGTTTAATGCGTGCTTAATATATTGCTTGAATCCATTTGACAAATCAATTTAAGTAGAAAAATCAACTATTTGAGAGAGTAAGCGATTGTGGAATTTGTTAAACAAGGAAAGAAATGATTTTAGAGATAAAGTAAATCTTTCGTTTAAAATCAACTTGGTCATGCGGCTTAGAGATTAGATAAATGTGGTTCAAATATCAAGAGATTAGCTTTTCATTTTAAGAGTTGATAACATGAACGTCTACTTATGCATTATTTAAGAAAATGTTAGTGAATCTTCTCGACCCTACTTTATCAATTGGTTTTTCCTTCACTTCAATGCAAGTTGTTTTTATTGTGATTGCAACCACCATCAATGCTATACATTTATCATTCATCGCATCATCAACTATCGCATACTATCGTTGCATCACATCCACATTATTCATCTTCACCACCACCTTCATCCACTACCACGGTCACTTGTAATTATTTAGTAGCCATTTCACTTATACAAACACTCATTCAACGCATCAATTGATATTCATCGCATAAAATTATTCATTGAGCCCAAACACATCTTTATTATAAGTCACCACATTTGACTTAGACTCACCAGGAAACATTGTTTAAACATAGACTTGGGTTTAAATAAGGAAAACTTAGGTTAATTCATATATATACATCAATTCATTCAGTGAAGACATGACATAAGGCTATTAATCAATTGTTTAATAACAGCATACAATATCTGAACACAAGATATGACAACCCTAGAAGGGGTGAATAGATTTTAATAAAACTAACTAAAATTTTTTACTTAGTGGGCCCAAATAAGCAAATTAGTACATTTTTAGTTAATAAGTAATTTAAACAAGAATTTCATACAAATACATTTATTCAAAAAAAAAAAATCAATAAATTGGCATAAACAAATTCAAGAACAAATTGTAGCAATTAATTTTAAGAATAAATATTACAATTAATTTCATACATTAAACTATAATAACAAATTAATTGCAAAATCAAATAAGTATAGGGATAGAGAAAATTGGATAATTCTATTGTGGTTCGGTACAATTGGCCTACATCCACTTCTGAAGTTCTTCTTGGGTATTTCACTGGATGTTTTTTGAAGAGCACACTTACAACTCTTTCAATAAAGTATACAAATTGTAGCACACAACAAACCAATCATCACAATACAATATATCTCTCTCAATAATAAAATAAAAATAAGAAGAAAATTAAAGCTTAGAGAGAGCATCAATGGAGGCTTAATGAATTACGGAGGATTGTAAAAATGTGAACATTGTTCATTTAATTTTGGAGAAGATAAAGAATTTAAATCGAGAGGAAAAAGACGTAGACTAAATTTAATTTGGACCATTAGATATAGGTAAAAGAAAAATGAATGTCAGAGATTTGAACTCAATTAGTTGTGAAATACGAACATAAAATAATATAATAATATATACTTTTAAAAAAAAAACATTTTTCTTTTAAAAATCAACAAAAAAAAAAAAAACAAAAGTCTACAAGACTAATCATTAGATATAAATATAAATAATATTAATTTTTTTTTTGAAATTCATCCAAAAATAATAAACTAATGTGTTCGAATTTTTTTTTTTTTCACAGAAGACTCGTATTGTACAGTTAAAAATATGTACATTTCTGACATTCGTGATTTGTCACTCAATTTAAATTAACAATGTTATGAATAATCCATTTCAATTCCTTCCGTTACCTTCCGATGACAATTTTCCAGGATCATTTTTTCCCCCATAAAAAAAAAAAAAAAAAAAAAAAAAAAAAAAAAAAATCTAGAATCTTAGGAGGAAAATTGTTAATTAAAAAATAAAAATTTATTAAGAAAATCAAAACTAAAAAGCAAAAAAGAAAAAAAGAAAAAAAATCTTTTTGGTTCTTAGATTTTTTGTGTAGTTTTTATTTGGTTCATAGGTTTTTAAATGTTACACATTTGATCATTAAATTTTAAGTTTCGTTTCAATTTAGTCAATAAGTTTTAAAATGTTATAATTTTACCATTGATATTTGAGTTTTTTTTTTCGATTTGGTCTCTAAGTTTCAAGATTTTACAATTTTTAACCTCAATTTCTCATTAAATATTCATTTTCAATTATTAACGTCAATTTCTATTAATTAATTGAAAATAATTATGAAATAAAATTTAAAATTTAATTGTAAAAATGATAAAAAAAATAGTGAAACTTATTTAATTATAAATATTTTGATGATTATTAATTTATTAATATAAAGTAATACTAGAGATAGAAAATGAGTATTTGATGAATAATTGAAGTTAAAAGTATAAATTTTGAAATCTATAGACTAAATTAAAATAAAACTCAAATTTTAAAGATAAAGTTGTAATTCACTCCACTAGGGACAACCTTTGTTTGATTTAGCATAGGGAGGTTATTGATGGAGAAAGTCAAGTAGGGTCCTCTCAAAAGAAGGTTTATTTCCATTTGTGGACTCGTACTAAACCTCCAGTTTTGGACTCGCGAAACCCTCTTTGAACTCTGAAAGATGGGCGTAGACTCGAATTAATGTTCGTGCTGTGCTTCTGAAGGGAGGAGACAAAGGAGAACAACCCCCCGTGATAGATAGAGAGCTTGCCTCCTTGATAGCTGGAAGTTCCCCAAAAGTATGAAAAGCTGGAGGGCTCTCCTCTTTCAGTCTTTCCTGCCTTGAATCAGACGGCTGTTTTCGTAACTCCACTATCAACTATCAAGACAGAGATGCACTACTCCATCTGGAAAGAGGTCAGAAATCCATAATAGAGTCCGACCTGGCACGATGAGTCTGGGGACCTTTGGGGTGGGTATATACCCTGAAACACAAAACTGATGGCTCTATCGAGACGTCTTGTGGCGGAAGGTTTTCACACAAACCTATGGGTTGGTTAAAAACTTTCTGTCAAGTCCTTGAGGCTTTTTCCTCAACCAAAACGAAAAAGGTTGTAAAGGTCGGAGCCTTTGATAATCAAGAAGCTAATGTTCTTCCACAACACTGTGACCCCCGAAGCGATATTCTTCTAGTTACGGGATGAAATCCGGCACCCTTTCTTGTGCTGTGGGCTAAGCCCCTATCTCTTTATTCCCTCTTTTGGTCATATTCAAATAGCGGAGATTCACGAAGAAGTCTTAGTCACTGGCTACAGGTTTCTTTCCTACCGGACTGTTGGCAACGACGCTTTTGAATGCCCCTAACTTTGAGGGGGTCGTAGCTTGATTGGTTCGAATCCAAGTCATGAGATGGTAGTGACGGTGAGGAAAAGACATAAATCGAATGAAATGAAATAATGGTGAGCCACCCGCTTCAACAACGGCTCCCCCGCATACGGCTCAAGTGGCGAAGGCCCTTTCGTTGACAATAGGCTAAAGCAACGGGACAACATGAAAAAAAGGAGACGAAATATGAATGAACTAACCTAGCTGGCGAGCGATCCCAGTTCGTAACAGAAAATTTTAAAATTTAAGAATTAAATTGAAAGAAAACTAATATTTCGAAATCACGGACAAAATAGAAACTAATCCTAAAATTTTAGGGACAAAAACGTATTTTTCGAAAAAAACCGAGAAAAAAAAAAACCATCTTTCCGGGTGAGCAAACAGCTGATAAGCGAAAACCCAAAAACGCAATATCGAAGACGGGAGAAATGATTTCCGTTTGTTCTGCTAGAACAATTCAAGCTTCACCTTCTTCTATTCAGTTGTTTTTCCCTCGAAATCGTAGAAGAATCACTCCAGATGTTCTTCGATTTTCCGTCAATCTCTCCACTAGATCCTCGGATTACGATGAATATGGTGAAGCTCAATCCGAACGGAGAGCCAATTTCGCCGGAATCAGACTAGAAGAGACCGTGGACGTTAATCCCGGTAAAGTTCGTCTTGATTCTTGGATATCTTGCCGCATTAACGGCATTAGTAGGGCTCGTGTTCAGTCCAGTATTAGGGCGGGACTAGTTTCAGTCAATGGCCGAATTATCGACAAGGTAGCGATATTTTTTCCGTAGAGAAGCTACATTTGATGACTTTGTTTTATTTATTTATTTATTTAGTTAGTTAGTTTCTTTCAGCTCTTTTGCTATGGCTATCAAGTGGTCTGTAATCTGGATGTTGATTATATTTTATTTTATTTTATTTTTTTGCTCTAACTGTCCTGTTTTTTGTTCTATACTTGAGTTCTTAATTTGTGTGTTCATTGGCAACTTCTATATGGTTTTATACTCGAGCAGGTTTCTCACAATGTAAAAGCTGGGGATATGATCAATTGTACAATTTCCGAGTTGCAACCATTGAGAGCTGAACCTGAAGATATTGATTTGGATATAGTTTATGAAGATGCACATGTTTTAGTCGTAAACAAACCAGCACACATGGTAACGATTCAAAAGCCCTTATGTTTCAAGTCCGATATTGTTACTATCAGTACTATTGGAAGTCTTTGGTGGATGCAAGATATCAATACTTGTGGATAAAATTAATAAAGTTGAAATTTGCACTCGTCTGCATTTAGGATTAGATCCATCATCCGCTTTCTGAATCCCTGTAATTACGTTTGTCTAAATCCTAAGTAGGGTTCCAATTTGTGATTGCGGTTTTCTCCATGATTCAGGTTGTTCATCCAGCACCTGGAAATGCGACAGGAACACTAGTAAATGCCATTCTTAACCACTGCAGTCTCCCAATGGTTGCAACATCAAAGGGGGAACTTCCATCGGATATGGATATTTCTGATGATGAGTTCAGTTCCGTCGAAATTTTTTCTAGAGTTTCTGAGGCACCTATTCGTCCCGGTATTGTGCATAGATTAGATAAAGGAACTAGTGGATTGCTTGTTGTTGCCAAGGTGATTTGCTCTCCCCTTTTAAGCTTCCTTGCTGCTGCTTATCTGAAGATAAAAGCAGACAATTCAAGTTTGATGCTTCAACAGCTTGCAGATCAAAATCACATGTAATACCATGTCTAACTCCTAAGTTTGTTGCATATGAACTACAGGATGAACATTCCCATGCTCACTTATCTGCTCAATTCAAGCTACACTCTATTGAGAGAGTTTATATCAGTCTTACGTGTGGAGTTCCTCCCTCAACTGCTGGACGTATTGAGGTACCAATTTGCCGTGATCCGAACAACCGTATCCGCATGACTGCAGTATCTGGAACAAATAACAACCCACATGCAAAGCACGCTGCTAGTAGGTACTTAGTTTTTCTTCATCTTTTATTTATTTTGGGTACTTAATTGTTCTCTAGTATATAACATATTTTAAATATTATTAAGTTTAGGCGTTCATGATGAAAAGTGGAAACACGGGACATTTCACAGGTATAAAGTAATGGAAATTTTAGCTCAAGGAGGTTCTTCATTGGTTGAGTGGAGATTAGAAACTGGCCGCACACATCAGGTGCGTAGTGTAAACTTCTTGCTTCTTGGGTTGCTACAGATGGGTAACTTTGTATTACAATCCATCAAACAATGCGTTTTAGAACATAAATTATATTCTCTAAACACTGTGTATATATGTGCAAAAACATACATTTCTTCTGTTTCTAAAAAATTTCTCTATGATACTGTTACATCTATCATTCCACTTGGGCTGCAGTTTCAGTTTTTTTCTCCTTTTGAATGTTGGAATGAAGTTTTTACTTTCTACTCGGCCTTAGGAGTGAATATTTGTGAAGTAGATCCGTGCACACGCAAAGCATATGGGAATACCGTTACTTGGAGATGATGTCTATGGAGGTACTAAGAGCATGGCCATGTCACTGCTTCGAAGTAGAACATCCTCTAGTTGTCACAGCCAACTTATGCAACATATTTCTTCATTGGAGAGGCCCTGTCTTCATGCTCTGACTCTTGGGTTGGAAAATAATTCTTTAAGAGCTCATTTAGTTGCATTCTTATTTCATTTGCCTTTCTTTTTTTGAGATGTAGATATGGTTTCTTATCTCTAGCATTTTGAAACTGAATGAAATTTCTATTTTTATTATTTTTCTCTTAGAATTGTATGCAGAATATCAAAACATTAATTCGACATATATTTAATTCCAAGTTTCAGATAAAACTTCCACTTTTTGAAAAGAAAGTTTTTAGAGAACTAAACAATAACGATTGCTAATCACATTTTTGTTCTTTTTTCAATCTAAAAAGAGAGAGCAAAAGCAAGAAATGTTAAAAAATATGTTTTCAATTTTTATGTTGAAAGAGCCGCAATAAAAGGTGAAAAACTAGAAACAAGGTCGTTAAAAATGAATCTTAGCTTGTTCATTTCTTCTGTAAACAACTAATTCAAGATCACTGAACAATTTGTAGGTTTGTACATCCTCACACAGGGAAGAATATACGATTTTCATGCCCACCTCCAACAGACTTCGCTGAAATTTTGAGTCAGCTTCGTGAAATTGGCACAAAAAAGGTAGCCCTTATTTTGTTTTCTTTCATTTTGTTTACTCGAGTCAAGCTCTTTGCATGGTAATTGGTTATTTTACAGATTTAGCATCCATCCATCATAATGAAGAACAATACCAAAAATGGCCTGAGGGCTACAATTGACACAACCAACCTCATCCATCGCTACCTAGATAGTAATACGTGCCTCCTTTGTGCCCCTTTTCTGGCCGCCCCCTTGCCATGTTAGCTAATACCAAGTCTTCTCTATTTACTAGCTATACTTGACCTTGTTCTTGCGTTTGGAATGACTATTTTATTGATTTACTTTCCTTTTGTACTTCATCTCTAACTTATTCTACTGAACTTGAAATAAATTTAAGTTGTTTAATGAATGGGTGGGAATTTAACAATACATAAAATATATTTTCTAAATGTTTAAATGATGTTTTTGGACATGAAATCATTGGAGACATGATAGATATGATATAATAACTAAATATCAGACAAAGAAACATAAAAGTTCTCCTCCTACTTGCTTCTTATATGTAGTATGAATATAGACCTTTGTTCTAGCTATGCCAGATTATCTATTGTTCTAGCTATGCCAGATTATCTATACAAGTGACGTAATGGAGACAAATGCCCAGACCAATTTTGAACTCTACATCATCAGGAACTGTACAGGAATATCATATCTTGTGGTTAATATCTTGCAAGTCCAATGCTACATAGTGCAACTGAAATAATTTTGAGCTTTACGACCATATTAGATGTTGAACAGTGGTTGCTACCATACGGTTTTCCCGTTTAACAAATAACAGTGTTATGATAAAAAGTTGCAGGTTACCAAATCTTAGCTGGAAGCCTCCGGTATCTGGCAAGTAGACTCATAGTCAAATGACTCGAGAATGAGAGACCAAGAAGGTACATTAAGCCCTTATATACGACGATTTAAGTTGGGATGTCTGAAGCTCAAATTTAAATTTTTGATAACTTAGATTCATTTAGTTTTTGAAATTTAAAATAGTTAGTCACACATTCCCAGACGTTGAATTCTACATATTTCTAATCTCTGCCATTAATATATGGATTAATGAAACGTAGACATGACATCTTAATTCATTTCTTAAAATTTCGATGAAGAAAAATAATTGAATTCTCTCGTTTTGCCACCCTTCCTTTTATATTTCATTTCCAACTTTAGCAACCTTTCCGCCTTTTGCTTCTTTCCATAATAAGACTATGTTGGTGTGTTTTGCTCTGTGATTTTCCTTTGAAAATTTGTTTCAAATCATCAAGTTGATTTTCCTTTGAAAATTCAACTATCTGAATTTGATTACAAATATACGTAGGGAATGTTCCTGAATGCTCAATAACCCGTTATTGAAATTGAGATGTAGCAGCATGCAACAACGGCATAAGGAGCAGTGGGAGCCCCACACAGTATGGGTACTCCTGACGGTGTTTCTTTGGTCTAAACAAAATCATGTAAGCTACGTAGTTAGGGATATTAATATGGTATTTGTAAGGGCATAAAGATAATTAGCTAGAGAGTTAGTGTATTTGGTTATAAATAGAGGGAGAGGGATTGAGGGAAGATAGAAAATTGTTGAGTGATTTAGGACTTTGGGTATTCGGGCCTAATAAATCACTCAACAATTGCATACCTTCCCTCAATCCCCATTATTTATAATGAAATACACTAACTCCCTAACTGATTACTCTTATACTCTTACTAATATCCCTAACTCGGTACCTTACAAATCGTGGCCTGTGTTAAACATTTTCTTACTCCCCATGTGCGATGGAACCTCATGTTCAACTTAATATTGATGATCAGCCACCATTGCAATTAATCCATGTGGTTGAATATTCATTATCATTTGATTGCAAATATTCTTGAAGGATATTACTGCAGTAAATAGAGACTCCCTTGAGTGAGTTCAAATTGGGATTTTGGGATATTACAAGTTGACCGTGAAGAAGTGGACAAGCTCTTCTTTAGCAGGTTCATCTGATTTCAATAATATGTTTGATTTTGTAGAAATAATTTATTGAATTGAAGTTGAACTTGCCAGTAATTTGAATACTAGTAATTTCCAGTGTTCTATGGTTTGCAACTTTGCATTCTTTGGTTTATGTATGAATGAGAGTGATAAATTGCCTTGAGTATCAACTGTTTTTCTCATTTTAGTAATTTCTTTTGTTGTAACAGTAGTTCACTTAGGCCCGGTTGAGTAAAAATTTTGTTTAGTTTTCTATTTTTGAAACTTCTGCTAAGAAAAACTTAAACTTTTAGTCAAGTTCTAAAAATAAAAGGATTTTTTAAAATTACTTTTCTTAGTTTTCAAATTTTAACTTTGGTTTTTAAAACATCATTGGAAAACAAAGTAAAGAACAGATGAAGTAGTGTTGATAAGCCTAATTTTGAAAAACTAAAAACTAAATTGTAACTAAATGGGACTTTTAAACTTTTCTGAAAGCTTGTGAGGAAGGGAGGCAATCATGGAAAATGTTAGTTATTTGTATGTGGGCTCTGAAGAATATTATTAGTTAGAGGGCTCTTGTGTGAGGGGGTAGGGTATATATGGGAGGTAAGATTGTAGGTGAGGGATATCTGAAAATTGATCTTTGTAATTGTTCTTTTTAAGAATTGAAGAGGTAGGAAACTCTCGAAACTTCTCTTGTTCTGTTAATAAATAAAATTGAAGGTTGAAATCTATCACAATACTATCTAGCGATTTTAAATATTTTTTATGATAACAAAGCATAGTTCAATTGGATGAAGTAGATATCTCCTACAATCAAGAAATAAAAAATTTAAATCCTTGCCCGCTCATTTTGTTGGACTTAAAACAAAAATGGGATAACTTATTGTCAGTGAATGTGAAACTAAAGTTAATTTATTTTTCTTTCTTGTACTTCAATTTCACATGATACACAGCACGGTGGATTGTAGGTACAGAAAACAGACTGATGGCTGTTTTGGCCGTTAATTTTAATTAGTTATTGTTTTTACCATAACGAGCATTTATCAATTGTTTTAGTTAACTTTTTGAAAATGTCTGGATCAAAGTTATACTTGAACAAGATGGGAAGAATTTAGCAATCCATGTGTAACTTAGCAATTAAAATATATACTATAGGTAGGAGCAATTATAAATATTACAATCAAACCCAAAATAATGTAAAATAATTTACTAGTAAAATTTAAATTCACCTTCTAAGTCTATAAGTGGTAGATTATATCATTACTATGTGTCTATCAATGATAGACTTTAATAGACCATTTCGTTGACAAGAGTATATCACCAATATATTTTGCTATACACTTAATTATTATTCATAAATGTCCTACCTAATGTAATTACCTATTATCTAAAATAATGTCTTTCACCCGTACAAAAGTTGAATTAAAAAGAATAAAGATGTAACTTCGAATTTAGAGTACAACTTGAAATTACTTGCATTTTTCTAAAAGAAATGGAAAATGAACCGAAATTACCATTCTTGAACACAAAAAAGAAAAAAGAATTGGCTTTAATTTTATTCACAAAAAAAAAATAATAATAATAATAATCATGAATGGACTCTGAGAGAGGTAAGGGGAGATAAAATTTCTTTGATCAAAAGATTTCACAAATATCATTTTTTTTTCAATATTTAAGGGCATGTATACGGGTGATTTTAAAAATTCTCTCTTTTTTTCCTGGCAATATATAGGATGAGAAAATCAAATCTCTAATTTAAAGGTTGATATATGAACATTATCAATTAAGCTATACTCATTTTCCAATACATCTTTAATCACTCAAAATTAATTTTATATTTAATTTTACACTTTAAATGTACGAAGTATACCGAAGGTAGGAACACAATTTCAAACAGCAAAGTACCTCACATTCTTCAGAGAATCAATCATACATTCAAAACTAGTCAGTGGCAACCTTTAGACTTACTTGAAACCTATGAAACACATACTTCATGTGAGACAAAGAATTCGTATCAAACACGTATCAGATATCGTACTTTCAGATACTTCTCAGATACGTATTTGATGAGCGATTTGATACATCTATTTTTACATACTTTTTTAAAAGAAAAAAGATAAACAACTCATCTAATCTTTTTCAATCTAAAACTAGGCAATCTATTTTTTTAAACAAGAGAAAATGTACATTCAATGTATCAGTATCATCATTTTTTAGAAATATATATTAAAATAATATATAAAAAATGATGCATCTTTCAACGTATCCATATCTATGCTTCATAGCTTGAAACAATAATGCATTGTGGTATCCAGAGATCGATATTGCATTAAAGTAAAAAATTGATGAACTTGTTACTAAATACTAAAGATATGGAGCACATGGAACTACTACTAACCAACATCAGAGAAAGCTGATGAATTTGTCAAGCAATACGTGATACCCAATAATTATGGCTGTGGGTTTAGAAATCTTTTGGTGTAAGAAGATTCGGGTTAATTAGGTAACTGGGTGATATTTTAAGTTAATTCCCTTTTTACCCCACTTGTCATAAAATTCTAAGGAGTTTTCCCTTCTTGTATGAAACAATTTATCACTTTAATAAAAGAGGTTTATTTCTTGAAGCTACTTAGGCTAGATCGTCTGTGCAGCAGTTGACAGTTCAGAACATCACATCTAAGGACTCACTTCAGGATTGCCACCGTCTATACAAGCTAAAGGAGTTCCAGCAACCCAATATAAAAAATTAATTCAATTTCTGCATTTCATTTTACCTTCATTTTCTTAGAAACCAATCCAGTTCCTTTCTGATATAGCCCAAATGTCAATCCTGGAAAAAAGATCAGAAATCCAATGTAATTTACAAGTAAAATACCCTCTCAATTCATTAGAACCAAGTACAGAGCAAGGGTTAGTCTAACTTCGTTTTCAATTGCAATAGCAGGTGAGAATTGAGATAAGAATTACCATGTAATAAATCAGAGTTGATCTCGACCATTTTGTTTCTTATCAATCTCCTGCATCTGCTTCTCAGCAAGCTTGTCAAGAGCTGATTGCACTGCATCGCGCCCACCAATGAGAAGTCGGGTCACTATTTCTGGATCAGACTCATAACGGGCATCCTCAAACTCCTTTCGTGCATTCTGCCTGAGAACATCTCGCCACAAGACACCTCGAGAATCTGGCCACATAAAGAACCGAGTTGCCCGGAGAATGTCTCTATAGAGACTAAGAGCCTCACGCCGAGTGGTGGTGAGGCGTCGCTGGGTTATCAACTCATCCTCTTCATCATCGAAGGACTTTTCTTTCTTAACCACATGTCTGTCTAAGAGTTCAGCTACCGTGTCTGGACCATTGTGCAGAACTCGAGGGTGGAAACCAATTTTATTGCAGGTCAGAAAATTCTTATGAATTGACAGGTTAAGACATTTTCCTACCAACCTCATGGTCGTCTCTGCACCACTGCATGGGTCAACTGGATAGTTTGAATATTTCCTTTGGCGCTCAAAGGGACAATGCCAAACGATTTACTTAGGATCTGGTCTGTGCGTGGACAGCAACCTCAATAAACTCTCTATCATGATTGTGGACAACTTTGCTTATTAATGCCTCAAGACACTGACAGATGTACTTTCCTGCAAGGTACCAATGAAAAGATCATGGGAATGCAAGAAGAAGAGTGAAAAGGTATGAAGCGTATGACCAATTACCACATCAAAGAAGATTGAATTGAAAAAGTGCAGTAAAGATGATTTATACAAATCCTACGAAAGATATACGGAAATGTCTTTTGCTCCCCAAGAAAAAAGGCCACACGAAGTTGAAACAAAAACCCCATGAATATCATAATATCTATGGAATTCCATTTCGTTGCAAAACACAAACCAAACCATACCATAGTCCGTAAAAAGCCTACGGGAGAGTCCAAGCCTCTTGAAGTGCTTGGAGTTCAGTATTGTAATTTCCATCTTATATGGTACCACAAATTCAGGGTTATTTTCTGTCAGATTTCTATTGCAAAATCAAGGTCCTGTCAATTGGAATTAGAGCATCAACTTCGACCAGAATCTTGAGTTAGAGTTGGTGCTGAAGTTACTGAGGTTCTCAAGCGAAATAAAATGATATCATGGAATCAATGCAACTGGCTTTAGAAGAAATGCAAAAATGGATTCAGGTTTTCTAAAGAAAAGTCACGGTGATTACCATTTACAAACCAAGTCATACCTACACTACATTATTATAGATCCAAAACATGTTAATCTTAACCTCTCCCTCAAAACTCAAAATGCCACAAACGTTACTCATAAGGTATAATTATTACAAAATTTAGAAGTTGGGCCACACCATGAATGTTATAACTAGAAGTAATACCCTGCAACTAATAAAACTAATAATCAAGCCTCTGGCAATATGATAGTGCTAAAGTACAATCTACAGTTGTTAATCCATAACTACAAAAACAGTGTCCAGAAGGAATTGTAACTTCCATTGGCTAAATCCACCGTATTCAACCTAGAATAAAGTGATAAACACCAGCATTTCACAAATGTTCAAAAGTAATAAACAAAACAGCAATTATAATCACCAAATCCTCATTAGATGCTCATGCTGAAAGAACGTTAAGATTCAATGCTAATTACTCTGTAATATATTGCAATTGAATAACATTTGGGAACCGTGAGAGAGATATACGGAACAATCATACAAGAATGAACATCTAATCGTGATTTCAGCAACCCTAACATGACAGAATCTCAAAGGAAAAGAAAATCACGAACAAACCTTGAAGCAGCGAAGCAAAGGAAGATTGAGGGAAGGGACGATTGATCGGACAAACTGGAAGAAACAGAGAGAAGCGATTTAAGAGGAGGGAGATTGACGAAGGGGGGAGCTCGCGAGAACTGAGAAAGGGAGACATGGAAGGGTAAACATGGTATCGTCAAAGAAATTTTATTATTATTATTATTATTATTATTGTTATTATTATTATTTGTTTTTTAAAAAAAAAAATCAATTTNGTTATTATTATTATTTGTTTTTTAAAAAAAAAAATCAATTTGTAGTTCTAAACTTTTTAATGTCTATTTTAGTGCTTACTTTAGTCATTATTATTAAAATTTGGTTAACTCTTAAACAAAACGATGAGATGATTAATATTTTTAAATGACTGGACTATCAACTAAGTCATACTAAAAAAATATTGGGTTTCAATTTTGAATTAGGTGGTAAAGCAATTTTCTATAGAATTCAAAAGTTATTTTGCGTTCAAGGTTTTGGTCGTTTAGTATTTTGACACGTTGGTTGTTGACATTTTATTTCATCTTCATTTTGCTCAACACATGCTAGACGCGATTTGATCAAAGAGTTCAGATACTTTTTAAAAGTTCGGGACTAAAACGATCGTTTGTAAAAGTTTAAGAACCAAAATAAAACAAGATTCAAAGTTCATATATCAAAAATAAAATTTGAACTTTTTTTAGTTTTTCTTTTTGAATTTTAGTCTTTATATTTTTATGATGTTTGTTTTAGTTCCTCTACTTTCAATCTTAGCTCATTTTAGTTTATTTATTTTCAAGATATATATTTTGGTTGTTATACATTCAACTTTGATTCATTTTAGTCTTTATACTTTTAAAAAATGACTATTTTGGTTCGTCCATTTTAATTTTCGTGTTAACTGACATATTTGATCCCTATGATTTGGAGAATGTTAAAATTTAATTTCCATGCTTTCAAAAGTTAGACCCTAATTCCTATAATTTGATATAACATCATAAATAGTCTTTTTGATTTGATAAATTCTCATAAATAGTCCATAAGTAAAGATCAAAGTTACTTTCTTCATATCAGAAAATCAAATTTATAATTTAATCTAATTTTTATTTTATTTTTAAGGGGACCAAAATTATTATTTAATAAAAGGTCAATGACTAAAATGAATTAAAATTGAAAGTAGAGAAACCAAAATGAACCAAAACAAAAAGTATTGGGACAAAAATAATATTTAAACCTTCTTACTAAACTTATCAACGATGAAAAAAACAATGATTTTTTAAAAAAAAATTGGAGGAAAAAGTCATTTATACCCATCAACTTTAAGTTGTGCATTTAAAATATTAAATTAACAGTTGTATCAATCTAAATTTGTGATAATATCAATTTAAATTTTCCTTCAAATTCTTGTTCCAAAAATATATATGAAACTTATAATTTGTTTCAATTAAACTTAAAATTGTCATAAGTGAATCAATTTGGATAACTATTGCACATTTATCGATTACTTCCTATTTTAATTATTACAAATTTTACCTCCAATTAATCTTATGATGAAATATCATTAAGATAAATTTCCTACACGTGTTTAATAAATTATAAAAAAATATATTTTTTTTTTTGAAAAAGA
Organism: Benincasa hispida; assembly: GCF_009727055.1. NCBI lineage: Eukaryota > Viridiplantae > Streptophyta > Magnoliopsida > Cucurbitales > Cucurbitaceae > Benincasa > Benincasa hispida. The sequence goes on along the minus strand of NC_052352.1, from coordinate 2,894,997 downwards.
ACTATAAAGCATATATAACGTATAAATGGATAGAGTCGAGAAAAAATAATCTGAGAATTTATTTTTATTGAATATTATGAGTTTTATAAGATTTGTTCAATTGTCAATTTCCTGACGGTGTTGAATTTATTTTATGTTGACCCACATTATATATTTTGATTATTTGTAAGAATTAAGATGAAGGGTAGATTAGGATGATTATAATTTCGACTCATTATTTGATTTTTTTTTTTTTTTAAACATCACGTTTGCCCCTATTTTTTTTTTTTTCCTTCGAAGCAACTTTTCGCCAATATTTTTTAAACTTTGAAATTAAAAACAAAAAAAATATTTTAAAAAATATTTTTGAAAAATTTTCACAAATAGAAAAAAATGTCAAGCTATTTATAGAAATAGCAAATATATATATATATATTGATAGGCTTCTATCAACATCTATCACTGATAGACTTCTATCATCCTCTATCAAAGAATTAAAATTTTACTATTTTGTGTAAATAGTTTCCTTTATTTTTCTATTTTTCAAAATGTTCTTATATATTTTTTAAAAAAATTGGAAACTATTGTAAGAAATTTAAAAATTAAGAGAAAATAAGTATAAATTAAAAAAAAAAAAGACTAAAAATGATTTTATTATTATAAATATGTTAAATTAGGTGCAAAGTAGATGACCATTATTAGTGTCCATTAGCCACGTGTCACTCATCCATTATCCCATGTGTTGTCCATGTGTCCCGAGATTACACACTATTAGGGTCCATGTAATTCACCTCCAAATTGCTAGTGGCAATTGGTGGGTTTTGGAAGACACATATATTGGTAATTAATCCAAAAAATTGGAGAAAGTGGAGAAATTCATTATTTGTTATTTTATTTACTTTTTGTTATTTATTTATTTTATATATTTATATATTGTTTATTTTAATATTTATTTATTTTATTATATATTATAATATTATATTTTCTCTATATCCGTATTCTCGTTGTGCACCGTTGTGCTCCTCAAATTCACAATACGTTATCAACACGAGCACCTATCGTTTTTCCCGCTGAAGGTAGGTCGTAAAGGTATATTGATTTTTTTTCCTCTTCGTTATAATTAATAAATTTAATATTATTTTGCATATTTAATATTTATTAAATTTCTAATATAAATACAATATGTTATGATAGTGTTGCCATGAAAAATCTCACAAAATTATAATTTTCTGCTTGATATTAACAACAATAATTATTTATCAAGGATGCTTGATGCCGAAATCCACCTAGATGCTATGAATCTTAGAGAGACTATTAGAGAAGGAAATACGACATTCAATTAGGACAAAGCAAAAGTTATGATTTTCCTTCGTCGTCATCTCCACGAGGGATTGAAATTGAAGTATTTTACAATAAAAGATCCTCGTATATTGTGGAAAATTTTGAAAGAGAGGTGTGATATTCAAAAAACAGTTATTCTTCCTAAACCTCGTTATGAGTGGATGTTGAGGCTACAATATTTCAAATCAGTAGTGATTACAATTCCGCATTATTTAAAATCAGTTCGAAACTATTGTTATACACATAGAAAATTATTGATGTTGATATGTTAGATAAGACATTTTCTACATTTAATATCTTGAATATGCTCATGTAGCAGTAATATCGAGAGAAAAGTTTTAAACAATATTCTAAACTAATTCCATATCTTTTCATGTCTGAACAAAATAACGAGTTATTAATAAAAAATTATGAATCTCAACCAACGGGGACAACACCATTCCCTAAAATGAATGTTGCGAATTTTAATAATAATAGTGGTCGAGGTCGTGGTTGAGGTTGTGACCATGATAGAGGAATAATTAATTATTATTTTCATGGTGGTCATTCTAATCATTCAAATTTCAAAATAACCACACAAAATGATGATCACAAAGGAAAAGCTTTATAAGATAAAAATTCAAAAAGTGTTTAAAATAAATGATTCCGATGCGGAATGACCGAGCATTGCTCATATACCTATCGTACGTCAAAATATTTTGTTGATCTCTATCAAGCATCATTGAAGAAAAAAGAGAAAAATGTGGAAGAAAATTTTGCATATTAGGATAATGACATATTTGACCCATCCCGTTGTTGGGTTACATATTCTATTATCAATAAAGATGTTATTGACATTTATTCAATAAAATTGTTGTTGAGTATGTACATTGCACTTGTAAAGACTAAATACAATAAACTAAGATCTATGACTATTACATGAATACTTGGACTCTATATGGAGACATAAAGATGGATCAAGTTTGTGTAAATAATCGAAATGGTCTATAGTATATGAATAAGGATTGAGTACCTTATTCTGGTAATATTATTACGGTCCACTTTATATCTAGTACAAACGACGTGATCCTGAATCGTTCATGTGGAGACATGCGAGTGAGGGTGTTTTATGAAAAGAGTTTGTATAGGACCAGGACTAAGAAATAAGTCACTCTTACTTTATAACATTGTTTACTGTTTAAGATTGACTGTTTCAAATCAATGACCTAAATAACTCGACCTTAATTCTGAGCTAACTATGAATTCCTGTTTATTCGGGATTATCCTTAGATTTTCATAAGTGAGGGCTGGCTCAATAGTGTCGGCTCAATATGCCTCCTATTTCAGGGTTAAGTCCAGGTAGATAGCTAGGAACATAGGGTGCAAGACGAAATTTACTCTTACCCATATCTAGGGATAGTAGAGAAGTTGTTCTCTTAAGTACTGATTCTAAGTCTTGAACAAGAGGCCCGACCCACTTATTGGTACGAAAGAGACTCGGTTTAGTGATTAGATCACAAACCTATTGTTCTTAAAGGATCAATGGGACTTGAGGAATAAGATGTAATTTCAGGGATAAAAGCATTAGACCCAACTGTTAGTGAAGGGTCGACTTACTAATTATGGCTAAATCAAGCGGACAGAAATATATCTACAGTGAGAAGAGTGCAACTATTGAGCTATAGTGGTGTATCTCGGTAGTTAACGAATAAAAATTAATTCGGTTTAAAGAATTTAGCCAATTAATTTCAAGCCGTTGGAGCTCATAATCTGTAGGTCCAAAAGGTCTCTCTACTTGCTCGTAAAAGATTAAACCTTGGACTAGAATATTGAGTGAATTTGAAATGTTCAAATTCATATATTAGGGTTTGGAACTTGAAGTGTTCAAATTCATTTTTAGGGTTTGGATAATTATATTCGACATAATTAACATTTAACTTTGTTGAAATTAAACGTAATTGGAGAGTTCAAAATATTTAAATATTGATTACATGAATAAAATTCATATTTGAATTAGGTATTTTATTAGTTTAATATTTTATATTAAATTATCATTTAATTAATTAAATTAAATTAATTTCGATGTTTAAAGAAATTCAATTTTTAGAAATTGAACTTAAATTATGTTTAATTTAGTTTTAAATTAAATATAATTAAAATCAAGAAATTAGAATTTAATCGTGAAAGTGGAAATATCCTGATTTTGTTCTTCTTAGTGGTTTTTTTTCTACAATTTAACACTTGGGCCATTTAGATAATGCATTTTGATGTGTCAAAATGTTGAAATGCTAAGTGCTTGCATGAGTTAACATAATAAAACCTTCAATTTTCAGAGATTGGAAGGGCATGCAATCTGAAGTTTAAGAAATTTCGGCAAAAATTGGCTTTGCTTTTAAACTCTCTCAAATCCACCTCAATCCATCTCAATTCAGAGTTCCACCATTCAGATCTAAGGTTGAAAATAGTAGAGAATATTCTCTTGGTAGTCTATTGAAGAAATTGAAGGTCATTTCATGGAACTTGCAAGGATTAAATGGAATTATTCAAAGGTATTCATATTGAAACACTTTTCTATTTGAAACTTATATTATCATGCTTGTTACTCAAACTAAGTATAACTAGAGTACTTAATGATTCTGTTACTTTCCGTTTTATACATGTTTACTCCATCAATTCAGCCCCACCTCCCACTTGGATTAAAACTCCAGTGGATTTACGTATATATAAATAAATACAATGTCAAGTAATGAGATAATAAATACAATAAACTAGGGCATTAGATACCTAAAACTCGTATGAAAAATTTGGATGTGACGGACTTCTTTGAATCTCTTTTAGAGAAAATCGGCAGAATTGATGGAACATCAAGTGTTTCCTTTGACTTTGAAAATATCTAGACTTAATATCTTTTTTATTCATCTCCATGTTTTTTTTTTCTCTTAGTAGACGTTAACCTTTGTATATTCCAAAATGTTGTTTTCTTATTATAATTATTTTCTTTTAATGAAGAAACCTAGATCATTTTCATATGTTGGATGACTAAAAAATGAGTAAAGAAGATCTATATCTAACAGACAGTGCAACCACAAATACAATACTTATAAGTAGAAAATATTTTTCCAAACTGACAATACTGGAAGCAAAAGTCAATACAATATCAGATTTTGCAAACCTAATTGAAGGATTTGAAAAACAAATATTATTTTGCCTAGAGAAATAAATTTTTTAGTTGACAATGCATTGTTCTCTAGTCAATCAAAGAGAAATCTACTTAGTTTTAAAGATAAACGTTGCAATGGTTATCATATTAGACTGATAGAAATAATATTGAGTATCTTTATATCATATCTACTGTCTCATATGAAAAATGTATGCTAGAAGAGTTGGTTGCTTTATCTTCTGAATTATATTATACTTATATACGAGTAACTGAAACATATGCAACAATGAACCTAAAGTTCATCAATCTAGATATATTTACAATTTATTATGACTGATTGGGTCATCCAGGATTTATAATGATGAGAAGAATTATTGAGAATTCAACTGGACACCCATTGAAGATCAAAAGATTCTTCAATCAAATGAATTATCATGTGATGTTTGCTCTCAAGGCAAACTAATCATCAGATCATTACCAGTCAAAGTGAGGACTGAATCACTTGCATTTTAGAACAAATTTATGGTGATATATGTGGACATATTAACCTACCAAGTGGATCATTTAGATATTTTATCGTATTAATAGACACATCCAGCAAATGGTCACACATGTGCTTATTATCAAGTTGAAATCTTGCATTTGTAAGATTACTTGTTCAAATAATTAAGTTAAGAGCACAATTTTCTAATTATATAATAAAGACCATTCGTCTTGATAACGTTGGTGAATTTACATCTCAAGCTTTTGATAATTATTGTATGTCAACTGGGATAAGTGTTGAACATTCTGTAGCTCATTTTTATACACAAAATTGGTTTAGTAGAATCATTCATAAAACGTTTGCAGTTAATTGCTAGACCATTACTTATGAGAGCTAAGCTTCCTACATCTGTATGGGGATATGCTATTTTTCATGCAGTATCACTTGTACGTATTAGACTAGTAGCTTATCATAAGTAATCACCATTACAATTAGCTTATGACTATGAGCCGGATATTTTCCATCTGAGATTTTTTTTTTCATGTATAGTATATGTTCCAATTACTCCACCACTATGTACTAAAATGGGTTCTCAAAGGAGATTAGGAATATATGTTGGATATGATTTCCCATCAATTATTAAATATCTTGAATCCTTGACGGGTGATTTATTTATTGTAGGATTTGCTGATTGTCATTTTAATGAGACAAGTTTTCCAACATTAGGAAGAGGATTTAAGAAATTGGAAAAGGAAATTACATGGAATGCATTGTTATTGTCTCATTTAGATCCCGATACAGATCAATGTGAACTTGAAGTTCAAAAGATAATTCGTTTCAAAATATAGCAAGTCAATTACCATATGCATTTATAGATGCAAAGAAAGTATCTAAGTCATCTATGCCATCTACAAATGTTCCATCTAAAATTGATATCCTAATAGAACAAGTTGCCACTAATGAGTCTATGACGTAGAAGCGTGGTAGACGAGTGAGTTCCAAAGATAAAAATCCTCAAAAACGAAAAATAATTAATAGTAAAAAAAACTTAGTTGAGGATGTAATATCTAAAGATAATAATGAGATTTCAATAAACTATGTCATGATAGGAAAAAAAAATGGAACCAAACTAATGTAGTTATGACAACATTTTTACTTATAATATTGCTCTTGATATTATATTTGAAAATGAGTATTCTGAATCAAAATCTGTTGAAGAATGTCGACATAGAAAAGATTGGCTTCATGGAAAGAAACAAACAAGACAGAATTAAACTCGCTTTCAAAACGTTAGGCTTTTGGACCAGTAATCTGAACACCAGAAGGTGTCAAACCTGTGGGATACAAATGAGTATTTGTAAGGAAAAGAAATAAAAATAATGTGGTCACAAGATATAAAGCAAGATTAGTTGCATAAGGTTTCTCACAAAAACCTGGTATTGATTATGAGGAGATATATTCTTCAGTGGTGGATGTAATTACACTAAGATATTTAATTGGTCTGACTGTGTATGAAAATATGGACATGCATCTTATGGATGTATATTGAGATTGATGTCCTAAATCTAGTGTATCTCGTGGTTTGTAGTTTTGTTAACATAAATTATTTATCTAATAAAATCAGAGGTATTTTATTTGATATTTAGACAACATCAATTCAATCCAATAAACTAAGATTCAAGGTTATATGATGTCACTTGAACAGTATGTGGTTGACATACAGGTGGTTCATGTTCAAGTAATAACCTAAAAAGTCTACAGTAAATGGATGAAGGTTGGGTGTCTTATCCTGATAACACTTTGTAATTGTTATATGAAATGTAAGTGTTACAAACAATATGAACCATATTGTTCATGTAAAAACATGTGAGTTGGGGTATCCTGTATAAAGAAATTTATACATAGACCGGACCACGAAATAATTAGTTTCTCTTTGTAATACCGTTACTGAAGAAACTAATATTTCACCAGGATGACCATAGGAGACTTGACCTTAATCTTGAGTAAGTTGTAAACAACAGCAATCCTTGGATCTATATGGGTGAGAGTGGCCATAATAGCCGACTCAATAAGCCTACCATTTTGGAGATTTGTCTGATTAGGAAGTTGGGAACACAACTACATAAGATGGATTTTACTCATTCTCTTCCCTTAGGAAAGTAGATAAACTGCTCCATTAATAGCTTGTTCCGGGTCTTGTAGAATGAGGCCTTAGAGATGTTAGTTTATAGTTGGACTATAAATAATTTTTTCATTGGAGGAATCAATGGTATTTAAGAAGTTAGATGTAACTGCATGGGTAAAACGATATTTTGCCTAACTGTAGTTATGAGCATTTGTGAAAGGTTATCGCTCTTTTGATTGGTTATATCCATGGGCACAAAAATGTATCTACAGTGCGAATAGTGCAGCTATCGATTTTTAATGGAGTGATTGATAGTTAATGAATATTGATTAATTGGACTAAAGGAGTTTAATCCATTAATCTCATATAATTGAAGCTTTTAATCTGTAGGTCCATAAGGTCCCCTTGTTAGCTCACTAAATGATAGTAATGAGGAATTATTTAAATTGTTCAAGTCAAAAGAGGAAATTTTATATTAATAAGATTAATATATAATGGTTAATTATAGATATGATCTATAATCCAAATTATGTAAGAGAGATATATTTGAATAAGATTCAAATATTAGGTTCATATGAATTAGATTCATAAAGAAATGTAAATATGTGATGTTTATATGATCTTTAACTCCATATTAAATATGATTTAATATAGTTAATTAATTAATTGATTAAGAAACAATGGAGACTGGAAGTTAAAGGTCACCAATCTATCATGTCGTAGGAACTTCCCTTTATGACTAAAACGAAAGGAGAGGTTCTATTTCTATAGAACAAATCAAGAATCAAGAAAGGAACTCTTACTTTTTTTATAGCATTTACATATACAATAGGATCCGGATATTGATCCAAGTCATCTAATTATTCTTTGTTTTGTAGTAATTATTTAAATGTATATTAAATGAGATTTAATATATGATTATTTAATTAATGTGTCAATTAAATTAAATAAGGGTTATTTAATTAATTAATACTAAGGGTATAAAGGAAAATTCTTGGAGAAAGGGTTAACCCTTCTCCATATAAATATATCTTAGCCCATTTAGAAAAAAAAAAATGTTTTTTATTACACAAAAACCTAGCTTCCAAACCTCTAACTTCTCTCTATGAATTCTCTACCATTTTCCTCCTCAAAAGTTCTTGGAGACCACTCTTCCAAGTTCTTTAGAATCCTAGAGAAGAACCAAAGAACAAGCTAATTTTGTTGGTGATGTCTTTGTTCATTGGAGAAGTTCGAGATAATTGATAACGGTGGAAGAGGAAAGCTAGAGGAATCAACAAAGGTGAGTATTGATTTCTTCTCTACTTCCTCTTTTCTAGAATGTTTATGTTTTTGTTTGATGTTTATCCTACAAATGCATATTTTATTTTACTTTTTTTTGTTTTCATAAAAGCCAAATGTCTAAAGGCATGACATTCACACGCTTCCGCGATTCGATTTCTTCAATATAGTCACCACATATTTATATGGATCTCTTGATGATATTTATATGAGAATCCCAGAAGGATTTAAGGTACCTGAAACATATAAATCAAATTTTTAAAAATTGTATTTAATAAAATTATAGAGATCATTTTGTGGATTGAAACAATGAGGAAGAATGTGGTACAATTGCTTAAGGGGATATTTATTGAAAGAAGAATATCAAAATAATCCAATATGTCCGTGTGTTTTTATAAAGAAATCACAGTAAGAATTTGCTATTATAACTGTATATGTTGATGATTTATATATAATTGGAACTCCTGAAAAGCTTTCAAAGGCAATATAATAACTTAAATAAGAATTTAAGATGAAAGATCTCGGAAAAATAAGATTTTGCCTTGGCTTGCAAATTGAGCATTTAACAGTTGAGATATTTATTCACCAACCAACTTATATAGGAAATTTTTTTGAAAAAATTTGATATGGACAAAACACATCAATATAACATTCCAATGGAAGTTCGTTCACTAGATGTGAAGAAAGACATATTTCGACCTCGAGATGATAATGAAGAACTTCTTGGTCCTAAGTACCATATCTTAGTGCAATTGGTGTACTTATGTATTTTGCTAATAATACAAGACCAAATATTACATTTTCAGTAAATTTATTAATAAGATATAGTTCTTTTCCAACAAAAAAACATTGGAACGAAATTAAACATATACTCTGTTATCTCCGAGGAATAATCGACATGAGTTTGTTTTATTTAAATAAATCAAATTTTGATCTAGTTAGCTATGCAGATTCTGGATATTATCAGATCCACACAAAGCTAGATTTCAAACAGGTTGTCTATTCACACATGGAGGAACCGCTATATCATGACGATCGATGAACCAGACCATAACGGCCACTTCCTCAAATCATATTGAAATTATTTTGATTCACAAGGCCAGTCAAGAATGTATATGACTAATATCAATGACTCAGCACATTCGTGGAACATGTGGTTTGTCTTCTAGTAAAAATCTTTCAACGATATTATATGAAGACAACACAACATGCATATCCCAAATTAAAGGAGATAAAACAAAACATATTTCACCAAAGCTTTTTTATACTCATGATCTTGAAGAAAATGGTGACATCACTGTTTAACAACTTGGTTCGAAGGATAACATGACAAAATTATTTACAAAATCATTACCAACTGCAACCTTTGAAAAATTGGTATATAACATTGGAATGCGGAGATTCAGAGATCTCAAGTGATGTTTCCATGCTATATTTTTTTCAAGAGTATTAGATTATTTGAAATATGTACTATTTTTTCTTCACTAGGATTTTTCTTAGTAAAGTTTTAATGAGACATATTTCATATATAATAGGCATCTAAGAAGTAGTATTATAAATATATTAAATTAGGTGTAATGTAGATACCAATTATTAGTGTCCATTGGCCATGTGTCACTTATCCATTACCTCATGTGTTGTCCATGTGTCTCAAGATTACACACTATTAGTGTCCATGTAATCCATCTTCTACTTGCCAAATTGCCTATAAATAGTGACATTTAATGAGTTTGAAAGACAGAAATAGTGACATTTAATGAGTTTGAAAGACAGATTGGAGAAAGTGGAGAAATTCATTCTTTGTTAATTTTTTATTTACTTTTTGTTATTTATTTATTTTATATATTTAAATATTATATTATATTTATTTTATTATATTTTTTTCATATCTGTGTTTTTATTATGTAGTTGTCCTCTTTAAATTCACAACACTTATTGAATTATTTAAATATGTACTTGTTAAATGGAAGGATTGAACATTTTAAAGTTCCTCATAATTTTTATATGAAACAATTTTCCAACTATGTTTATTTAATGCCAAATTCACATACCAATTGATGAACGAATTCTCTTTATCGAAGCAAAAGCTTCACATTCGTTTCTAATTTAACACTAACTAGCATCGTGATCTTTCCTATATTTTACAAACTTATTTCAAAAAAAAAAAAATCAATTTATACACTTTAAATTTTGAGATTGTATCCATTAATAATTATATTAATTTAAATTCTAAACTTTCATATGTAAATCAATTTAACTATTAGCATGACATTTTAAAACCATTGATATATAACTTAGACATATAAGATTTCGTTAATTGCAAACATTAATGTGAATTAGAGAAATTTGCGAGAATTAAATAGATAATTGTGGGTTTTCATTAGATTCGATTGGTTTTTCATTTGCTTTGTCTTTCTCAATTTTCTTCTATGTATTTTGAAAGAATTACAAGATCATTTTTCTTGGTATTTTTGTAGAATTTGTGGAGAAAAAAATCTTATTTTAAATAGATACGAGTGAAGATAGCTACAAATCACTAACAACGAATATAAACTGTTTCAGTTATGAAAATTTTGATTCTAAATTGATAGAATTATTAGTTTGTGGTTGAAAAATTTTTGCCAAAAGATTTTATATATTTTGAAATGTGGCCTTAACTAATTGTTATATATTTACAAATTAAATAATCTCTCAAAAGTTCGAAGCTCCCACATGGTAGTTCAATCACACTATTAAGTTCTTAACATTAATGTTCGTTATGGGTGGACGGGGACAAAGAAGTCTTCTTTGTTTCCATCGCTGCAAATTCTCCATGAGAATTGGAACAAGATTCCTCAGAAGGAATATGCAAGGATCGAGTTTCCCACAAGAAAAAAATTCCCCATCTTAGTTTTAACAAATTTTAATTTAATTTCATTGGATAGGTCATCAAATTATAAAAAATATATAATAGTTTCGTAAACTTTGAATGTAGTATCTAATAAGTATTTACACTTCAAAAATCCTTTCTTAACTCTCAATTTGGTGTATGATAAAATTTGTAGCTTTCTATTTAGTATATGATATTGACCTATCATTTAATAAAAAATCAACTAATCTTTTATACATAAAATTAAATTTCGTGAGACATATTTTGTATCTAATAGATTCATATATTTACATAAAAATATTGAATAGATCAATGGCCGATTAGATATAAAACGAAAAGCTCAATGACTTAATAGACATGAAATCGAAAGTATAAAGGTTTATCAGATACTTTTGAAAGTTTAGACATTTAAAAAAACATAAAATTAAAAGTTAAATCCCTACTAGACAATCCAAAGTTGTAAATATATATGTATATATAGGGTAATTACAATGGATAACTGCTTTAAGGTTAATAATTAAGTGCATAGCAAAATTTTTTGAGAATCGCAAATACAGAAAAATCTATCCTTGTTATACTCTATCGTTGAAAAACTCTTATCAACGATATAGTCTATCACTGATAGGCTCAAGAGCATAATCCAAAGTTGAGATTAAATAATATTCATAGTTGCACACATTCTCCACCCCTATTTTTAGTTGAAAAATTGAACCATCAACTTTTAATATAGAAATTGATGTGTTAATTATTGAGTCAGGATCAAATTTGACAAACATTCGCACTTCTTTGAATCCACATCCGACCGTATTATAAAATTGTTCTATTGCAACCACCTCATCGAATAATTTTATGCAAATCAAGAGATTGATTATCCATAGACCCAAACATGATTCAATGTAGTTGCACCAAAATCAAACCATCCACACATAACATTAACAATGACCCCTCAAACTCAATACTCAAACTCATCTTATTAGAATCATAATCATGTATAATTAAAATCCTAACCCCCAAAATTATCATTAATAAAAATTAATTAATAAGTAACACGAACTCCTTGGTATCTAAGAATTTCCCCAATCAATTCTCCTTTACCAGACCCAACGTACCTTCCTTTAATCTCGCCGTCTCTGATGAACAAAAACGTCGGCACTTCCACCACATTCATGTCCTTCAGAAATTTCATACAGCTTTCATTTTCATCTCCGTTCATTCTAGCGAAAACCACCGTATCCATTTTCTTCGACAGCTTTATCACCGTCGGATACACCTTCACACACGGCCCACAGTGCTTCAATCCGACGTCTAACACGATCAGTTTGTGATCGTCTTTATGTTCTCCTATCAGCGTCTCTACATCTTCTCTGCTGTGTAATTGAACCACCGCCGAGTGGTTATCGCCGTAATACAGAACATCGCCTTCCAATTGATCGGGTCCGATTCCTTCTTCTTCGTGGATTTTCTCCATGTTTTTATAGAAACTGAAGTGAGGAACCTTTTCGATCTTCTCTCTGTTACAAAGCTCTTTCGTTTTCTCTGATTCGTCGCCCATTACTAAGATAAACTCCACATCGTTGCAAGTTTTGCTAAGACTGACCATGAATGGGTACATTCGACTGCTTTGAGCGCTGTGAGAGGCGGCGAATTCCACTACTACTAATTTACTTTTGGCCTTTTTTAGGGCTTCGTCGAATTCTTCCTTGCTGTGTACTTGTAGGACTCGTTCGTCGCTACTCTGCTTCTTCACGCTTGGGGCGGCGGTGGCCTGGATCCTGAGGGCGCGGCGGCGGAGTGGGGTAGTGATTAATCGTGGGGAAGAATAGTATGCAGAGATGGATGGGGCGGCGGGTTTGATTAGGTTGGGGATGAGGGAAGGGCGGGTGTTTTGGGTGTAGAGAGATGGAGCGGGTGAGAAGGAAGCCATAGGAGAACAGAGGACTCTGACTCTGAGAGCTTACAGAGAAGAAAATGCAAGGGAAGAAGGCTGTGTGGAGATATCATGAAATCTTTGTTAAAGAGGAGAGAGTTTTGGGAGAACCACACATTTTTCTTGTGGTTATGATTTGTCCAGAAAGAGATGTTTTGGGGATTTTTTTGGAAATAATATCTATCATGTCCAAAATGACTCATCGTAGGGAAAGAATTTTGAAAAAACCTGCTTCTCGAAAATTTTATTTTTGTATATCTAACCCAATTATTCGATCGTGTTTTATCATGTGATAAATATATTCTTGAATTATTTTTCAAATATTTTAATTTTAATTTTTGTAATACAAAGGGGCTGAATTGAATTCACTTTGATTTTTTTCTATGTGATGAGAATGAAATATATAAAGATTAGTGCATTTTGGATACATCCAAATATTGTTAATTTTAATTTGAGTAATATTTGGTGCACCTCAGGTTATACTCATCTTCATGTACATCTTCAAATCACAAAAAAAAAGGTAAAAATATATCTTTTAAATGAATAATTTACCACGTGAGAACTTGTGATTAGGCGTTTAGATAGGATGGAGCAAAATAAATACAACTCAAGATGCACTTAAGTATTTCCTTTTAATTTTAAGGATAAATCTAGGAACAAAAGTTTGGAAAATACTCTGATGCATCTTGAGCTGCATTCGATGCAGTCCATCAAAACGTTTAGTCACAAGTTGTCATGTGACAATTTTTTTAGATATTTTTTTCTTTTATGATTGAATGGGATGTATGAATTGTACCCAAATATTCCTGTGATTATTCGATATTGGTTGATTCTAAGACTAACTAATAATTACAAATCAATCAATTTTATAATTAAAAAAACTAGAGTGATCCAACAAAAAAACAAAAATCAATCGGTTGGTTTTTAGACCGTTTGATATTATTTTTTTCCTTCCATTTTTTCATTTTCATTTTCGCTTTTGTTTTTAATTGGGCTTTTTTAACCCTTTTCAAATTAAAATGGGGCGAATTTCTTTTTTAATAAATTGAATTTGAATTTTTTTTTGTTGATTTTTTTTAACAAGAAACTTACATGCACCGTAATAATTTGTTCTGGTTCTAAATAACAAATTCATGTGCACCAATAATTAAATACTAAAAGAGACCTAGGGCTAAGTTTAATTTTAAGGATATATATATACCCTCAATTTGCTTCAATTTTGACTTTTTCTTTTTTTCAATTAAAATTAATTTAAAGTAATAATTTTTTGTTTCTCCAAATACAAACCAGTCTAAAAAGGCAAACCAAATACAGACCAAATTCAAATTTTTAGTTTGGTTTTTCGGTCTTTTGTTACACTCCTAGGTATATTATTAAAATATCGATATAGATATTATTGCAAATGAATAAATTTATCAAAATTATTTAAAAATTTGATTAAGTTGTTTTTACTTATAGACTTAGTTATATATATGTATTCATACTCATATTTGGGGTTAATATAACATATTTTACATATAAAAGATGTCAAAAGATATCATTGAATTCTTAAATCAATGTTGAACATTTTAACTTATAGATATGCCGACATATATTTCAATCCTTTGTTGGTAATGCCTACTCGGCTTGGAGAGAAATATCATAAACAAACACTTAAATTTGTTTTCCTTTTTTCTAAATTTGGTTAGTGTGTCTATGTGCCATACGTATTAGAGACTTGGAAACTCCTATATTTTATGGACATGTGTTGCACAAAGGATATGTTAAACATTAATTATATAGAATCAATATAATTATAATATTGATACGAATTAATGCTTGACTTAGAATCAAGCTCATTTTTAAAACATATAAATGCATATAAATTTAGAGACTTTAGATTCCCTTCTCGTATAAAAATGATATATATATTTTAGAAAAGTTATTTCAGTAAAATTTGTCTTATACATACTTCTTAGAAAAGATCCATCCATTTCCCAATTGTTCAAAAACTAATTATTTAAATGAACAAAAATTGAAAGCCTATAACATTTTAATTGAGAAAATATTAGTGATGTTCTGTTGCCTTCTTCTTGGCTTGTCTTTTGGTCTTTCGGTGGGAGAATATTCGGTGTCTAAATCTTCTCTGCCATAGAACCATATTTTTTACTCATCTCCTCAATGGTTTCAACAAAATTTATAGGATCAAGTGGAAATTTAGGGTACATTTGAAAACCATTAGCAAAATAGGGGTTGGGCAAAAAGTATTTATAAAATTAGAGTGAAATTTTTGTCTTATTCATAAAATTAATCGGGCTGGGCAAAAAGTATTTACAAAATTAGAGTGAAATTTTTATCTTATTCATTTCCAACTTTAATTTTATTTGATAATAGGTGAGTTGGAAAAGATTCAAACCTCTCATTTTTAAGTCGATAGTACAAATTTTATGACAGATAAACTAAAAAGTTGATAGTAAAATTTTATGACAGGTAAATTAACCTGATCCTGACTTTTAATTTTGAACTTAAAATTTGTCCTTATGTATACTTTATTGTTTTCTAACACAATATTTATATAGCAATGTAATTGAGTTGAATCTTGGTCAACATCATTTAAGGTAAAAATCTCAAGTAAGATAAAATATTTCAAATCAAAATTTGTCAACATTTGAAAGGTAGAAACTTTTTTATTATTCTTGTTAATTTTACATCGGAATTGGTTTGTATTTAAATAATGTAGGCTTATGATAATTTCTTTTCAATGCGTTTGGATGTATATTATGTATTTTTATATTATATAATTAAATGATATTTAAACTTTAAAAAGAGGAAGAAAAAGAAAAAATAAATGATGAATAAGAAATAATTATCAAACAAGTTTTTGTTTTTTTTTTTCCAAGAAATAGATAACATAAATAGTTACCAAACATATTCTTATTTTTAATTCTTAAAAAACAAGAAACTGAAGAGATCGAATCTGATGTGAAAGCATGTGAACGTCCTGTGCCTTAAAATTTTATTGTTTAAAATTTAAGAATACAGAGAAAACATATAGAGATGCAACAGTACTGGATAAACGTTAAAAGTAAGCATGTTTTAGAAGAAGTAAAACACAGAGAATCAGAAAACGAACCTTCGAAGACTTTTCTTTAATGTTCTTCCTCTCCACGAACAAATCTCACAACGAACAAGAACGTTCTCTGGACACTACCAAAAAGATCTTTCTACTCCGGCAAGAAATGAATTGTGGGATCTTTTTTTTTTGTCATGAAAGAGAAAGGAAAAATGCGGAGGGATTATGTGAGAGAGGATGAGAGAGTTTTCTGTGATATTCTTTTATTGTATAACATACAGAATTGGATTATACCAAAAAGATATGTGAGGGAAATTAACTCCCTTCACCGTTTGCAGGGGTATTAATTTTAATATTATTTAATTTGTTTATTAATTTAATTAAAATCAAATTCAAAATATAATTTTAATTAAATAATGATAATTAATTAATCTAATAATAATAATAATAATAATAATAATAATAATAATAATAATAATAATAATAATAATGAGTTTAAATTTAATTAAACATGCATTTAAATCATATTAAAATGCATAATTCTCTCAAAACCTATAGTTTTAGTATGAATCTTATTGACATTAATTTTAACCTATAATATTTATATGAATTTGATTCATATAACTAATACTTGAATCTCACTCAAATATATTACTCTTATATATTATATAGTTTTATAAATCATATTTATTATTAACTATATACTATAATATATCAATATACATTATAGTTTATATTAATCACATTAATATAATTAATATCTATATTTCCCTTAAATAACTTGAATAATTCAAATTATTTCAAGACTATTCATTCCATGTGTTTATCCTTAGTGAGCTATCAAGGGACCTAATTGACCTACAGATGATAAACTTCAATGATACGAAATTAATTCATTAAAATCTTTAATTAAATTAATCAACATTCGCAAGTTACTCCACTAAAGACCCACAACTGTACTCTACAAAATAAGCAAACAGAATAACTTCTACAAAATAAACAAACAAAATAACTTCTACAAAATAAGCTTAATTTATGACATTAACCTCCCCCCTTACCCCATGAAATTTAGTTATTCATATTAAAAGAGAAAATGAAAGTAGAGTTGAAGAAGATGATGAAGATAGCCATGATGATTATTAAGATAAAAATAGAGTTATTATCTACAAAAAGTAATAGAGAAGTCAAAGAGAATAGTTGTCAGCAATTTCTTGCTTCCAAGAGATGTATGCCAACGTTAATGGGGATAGAGTGGTTGTGTGAATGAAGAAGGCCCTCTCAGACTCTACTCCAACGAAGCTACAATGAATCCGGATGAAATTTGAGCATGAAAGTTCCCTTTTTAAAATCTCAGAGTCTATCCTTGTATGTATGTATGTTTTTTTTAATATATGGATCTCTCGATATCTCTCTCTTGGGTATCAAGGCTCTATTTATATAGTCGTGCACTAGAATTGTTGGAATTCTTGCTCTAATAAGTCGTCATCGTCTAACATGATAGGTACAAATGTCGGTACATCAATCATAATCTACATTTTGGATGCTTGTTAGAAGATCGCTGGTATCGGCTCAGAGATCTCGAGGCATGTGATCAACTATTTGCTCATTGAAAGATCAAGGCATGTGGTAATTCCTGCGGTCAACTACAAAATAGACACTTTGGCGCATCATAAGTCATGATATGTGGTCAGTGTGTGTTTTTTAGGTACTTCAGTATAAGTTTAGTATTTAGCATGAATTCTTAGCAAGATTGACACATATTCTTCTTATCTACCCTCATTATTCTAAGTAAAAGACTATAATAACTTGTATTTCTACAAGTTATCATTAATTCAATAAATGTTATTGTTTATGTTATTTGTCTATTTTTTCTTAACAACCCTAAATCCAATAAACTAACATCCAAGGTAGTCTTATGAGTCTTGAATTATATGTGGAGACATACAGGGATCAATGTTCAAGATACAACCTAACGAGGGTTTTTATTTCAAGGGTTGGGATTGGATGGGTTAAGCATCCTAAGCCCAACCCTTGTTTGGGGCATAGATTTTGGAAGCATTGACTTCCTATATCCTCTTCCCATGGTTACCCCCTCTTTTTTTCTCCTAATTTAATCTAGGAAGTACGACCAACCTCCAGACACCCCCCTTCGGTGACCATCGCGGCCAACTTCGGCAGCCACCTCCAGCGAACGTCGTCGGTCAACTTCGGCACCACCTCTGGCCAACTCCGATTGCCACCTCCTGCGATCATCATTGGCCAACTCCGGCTGCCACCTCGGCGACCACCACCGGTCAACTCTGGCCGCCACCTTGGTGACTGTCATTGGCTAGTGGTGACTGGAGGTTGGCCGACCTCCAGTCACCACTGGCCAACTCCGACCACCATCAACTAACCTCTAGCAACCCCCTCCCCCTACACTGGCAAAATTTCGACCAACAACTCTGTTGGCCACCCTCCGACTGCCACTTCCGATAACCGCCATCAACCAACCTTGAAAAACATTAATAAAAATACTCTTAGTATATAACAAATTAGACAATTTTGTATATAAAAAACACTTTTAAGAAAAAATTGCAAAACATGTATGTTTTATTTTAATGAGTTTTTATCAAAAGTATTTAATTAAAAATGAATTTTTGAAAGATATTTTTAAAGTCATTCCAAACACGTCAATAGACAACAATTGTATAGTTATATTTATTTAGGTTATATGTGTAGAACTATATATGTTTGAAAGCTCTAATTTAATTTAATAACATTTTAATTTTTTTTCGTTGGTCAATTTAACTAGCTCGAAGACTTAGAATCATTTTCTAAACGTAAAGATTTAAAATGTTTAGAACAACTTAGCGATCAAATAAAAACTAAAACTCAAAATTTATGATTTTTTATTCCTCAAATGTAATTTGATTAAAAAAAAGTATATTTTTTCAATTATTGAATTTAATATTAAAATATTAGTTTATTTCAATTTTAAGTCACTGTATTATGGTAAAAACAAATTGATCATTTCAAATTAGTTAAAATGACAAAATTCTATGAAATTTTATTTCAAAATTTAATAAGATTAAAATATCAAATTATTAAAACAATAGATTAAATAAAATTATAATTTTAGTCAAAATCTCTGTTTCAATTTTTTTAAACAAATATTCTTCTAAATTTTTTAGTTTATTTTAAACTTAACTATATTAAAATAATTAAGGTGACAAATTTAAACTAATCTAAAATCTAACTGGTGATTAAATACAATGAAATATTTCACAAACTAAATATTTAAAAATCCGCGCTTCATTTCCAGGCTACTTAAGCCTGCACTCCAAACACGGGCTTCTTAAACCCAGACTTCCAAAACATGCACTCCAAACACAGTTTTCTTAAACTTAAGCTACCTAAACCTCCTAGCCTAATCCCTAGGCTTAACATTCCCAGGTTTAAGATTTCAATCCTGTGCGCTAAACGTCCCCAAAGGGTTTATAGTGTAGGGATAAGGTTGGGTACCTTATATTGGTAACACTATGGTTATGACCCACTTTGTATTTGATACAAATGCAATGATCTAAAACATTGTGTAGTTGACATCTAGACCGCAAAATAGTAACCACTAGATGTAACACCATTAACTAGTTAGGTTCCTATGTCAGTAAGATGACGTAGGCAACTTAGTCTTAATCCTAAGTATATTATGAAGTCATGTTCACGAGAGATTGTCCTTTGATTTGTATGGGTGATGGTAGTCAGTTCATAGACCCGATATGTCTACCATTTTGGGGACAAGACTGAGCAGGGAGCTGGAAACATAATAATACAAGATGGAACCCACTCCTTCCCATCTTAAGAGTAAGTAGATGAGTGTTCCCTTAAGTCGTGCCTCTGAGACTTGAACAAAGAACCCTACTCTTTCATTGGCCCGAGAAGGCTTTTTGTTTATTGATTGGACCATAAATAGGTTATTCATTAGAGGAGCACTGACACTTAAGAAATCAGAGGTAACACAATAGTAAAACGGTAATTTGATCTAGTTGGAGTTATGAATACTTGTGAAAAATTAACTTATTGTTATTGGTCTATATCCATTGACACAGAAATATATCAGAAAAGTGCAGCTATAGGTCTTTAGTAGAGTGTACCCACAGTTAACGAATATTGATTAAGTTGGTTAATGAGTTTAGCCAATTAATCTCATATCTTTGGAGTTTCTTATCTACAAGTCTACTAGGTCCCCTTGTTAGCTCACTAGAGGATATTTAAGAGAGATGATTTGAATTGTTCAAATTAATTTGAGGGAATCATATATTAATGCGATTAATATATAATTGATTATAGATATGATCTATAATTCAAATTAAATTGAAATGTAATATTTGAATAACATTCAATTAATTAATTCAAGAGAATTAGATTCACAAAGAATTAATTAATTAAAAGATATTGCACATAAACATCGTGTTTATGATAATTATATATATATATACACACACACATACACTAAATTGGATTTTAATGTATAAATAGTTATTTAATTAATGTGTAAATTAAATTAAATAAGTGTTATTTAATTTTGCTAATTAATTGGACTAATTAATTAAATACGTGTTATTTAATTAATTAATTGTGGAAAAGAAAAATAGGAAAATGACTTGGCGCTTCTCTAT
The DNA here is from genome assembly GCF_009727055.1 of Benincasa hispida. Taxonomy (NCBI): domain Eukaryota; kingdom Viridiplantae; phylum Streptophyta; class Magnoliopsida; order Cucurbitales; family Cucurbitaceae; genus Benincasa; species Benincasa hispida. The sequence goes on along the minus strand of NC_052352.1, from coordinate 2,874,142 downwards.
ATAAAGACCTCCCTATGGCCCATTTGGAACATATTGACAATACACAACACACAAGTGTTATTGTACAAAATTTTTCCTAAGCCACAAAGAAAATCCTCTCTACTCTCCAAAACCCTTTTCTCCTTTTCCTCTCCTAATAGTTGGATACCACTTATCCCTCTGTTGGAATCTTAGAGAATAATGAGAATACTCTCGTAGTAATGTTTGAGATTGTTCAAAAAGTCGTTTATGATCAAGATCGTTGGTGGAGTCGTTCATTGGAACTTAAAGAGGATTGTTCGTGAAGCTTGAGAATCTACAAATGTAAGAATAATTCTAATCTTTTTCCCTAAAGCATGTTATATTAGATATTTATATTATGTTTTAGTATATTGAATTTGTTTATGTAAAAATCGAATTGTGGGATGCAAGGCATTCACAATACTGCAGCTATAGGATTCAGTCCCTTCGGGAGTGAATTCCATCTTGTATAGCTATGTTTCCAGCTCCCTACTTGGATAAATCTCCAAAATGATAGGGATATTGAGTCGACGAAATTGGGCACTTTCACCCAGTTAAGCACGTGTCATTTAAAGCTTCAACACTCTCATATAAATTAGATAAGCATCCCATCATGCCTTGATGTTTCAAAAGCCCAATCACAGTCCCTGAATGTCACTCTCTCCATGTATATCGCTCTCTCCATGTATCTCGCTTGCAAAGATGCCCTTAGCAGCTTCACACCCTGATTGACATCCAAAGTAATGACATCCAAAGATGCCCTCAGCAGCTTCAACACTCTCATACAAATTAGATAAGTATCCCACCATGCCATATAATTGAATTTTGTAATGTAAGCAACGAATAAGAAATTTTCTACTATTTCATTCAGAGACTTCTGTTTATTGGATGTTGTTTTTTTCCTATTCTTAGGGCTGGTCCTTTCTTTTGATCTTATTCTAGTTGTGGCGAATTTTCCATTGTATTCTCACTATTATTTTTATTTCTTTGTACTTTGAGCATTAGACCCATTTCATTATTTCAATGAAAAAGTCTCGTTTCCTTTCCAAAAAAAAAAAAAAAAAAAAAAAAAAAAAAAAATAGAAATTCTCAACTGTAATATTCATCCTAAACTCATAAGAAATTCTCAACTGTTATATTTAATTAAGATGTGTAATTGTGCTTTTGCTTTTCTTTTGATCTTATTTTTATTATTAAATTAGAGGGAGCCTTAACTTGTGATAACAAAGGAATTAAAAGGGAAACTTAAGCAAATTACATAGCAAAGGAGTAGTTAGCCTAATGAGCCCCAACTATGGATTGGGCTAGAATCAAGGCCCATCCTATCATCAAGAGAAATGAAATGCCTGCAACAATTGTTGTTTCAATATTCCTAAGGCCAAAACTTGCATAAATGGATATGGATTTGAATTGAAAGCTCTCCACTTGGACCCATTAGAATAAAAGATGAAAGGGTAATTGCAATAAGTGGTACTTTTAGGGGTATTAATCAAGTGAACAATAATATATTTAAAAAATTGCAAAATAACAAAATCTATCAGTAATAGGCCAACTTGTTTTCTTTTTGAACATGTTGCTTAGAAAGTCAATAATCAATTCAAAAGGTTGTCATGCCTTGTCATGTCAATAAACTAAAGTTAGGTCACCCAAATCTTATTATGGTTTTTGTTTTTGTTTCTTTCCCCCTTCCAACAATATTTCTTTACTATTATTCTATCCCATTATCTTATGCATGCACTAATATTATTTTGAGATAAGCTAGCCTTCTTACATACTTCTCATGTAAATTTAATTTTTACTAAATTCCAATCTAAAAAATCATATAGGACTTTCAAAAATTGAAAAATAGAGGAAATTGAATTGTTTATCTATATAACATTTCAATATTTTTGTTTTTTTGTAGAATGCTGTTCGGAGATGAGCTGGGACAATTGTTGAAGATGTTGTGTTCGAGAAGTGTTCTAGATGTTGTTCTCATTTTACTTCTTTTATGTATTTCTGAATATAATGGACAAGTGTTCTAGAGCTGGGGCAACATTTGGATATTGTAATTTTGTACTTGTTATAAAATGAACTTCATTTTCTTTTATGTGAATCTTTATTTTTCACAGGATTTCAGATAAAATTTTAAAAAATTACAAACGATATATTAAATTTTATCCATATAAGAAATTGAATTGTTTATCCATATAGGATCCCCCGACGCGGGAGTTAGGGGGAACTCCGGACACCGTTTTAAGGGGGAGTTCCAATAAACGGCGTCCGGAGTTAGGTGGAACTCCCGATGCGGTGTAGCCCGTCGGGAGTTCCAAGAACTCTCGACAGCGTATACTAAGCGTCGGGAGTTCCCCTTAACTCCGGACGCCGTTCAAAAGTTCTTCAGGAGATCCTCTCTCGACGGATTTCTCCCGACCAAACCCCCGACGATCGTTTATACGTCGAGAGATCCTCTCCTGACGAATTTTCCACACTTTCCCGACGAAATATGACGTCGGGAGAAGCTAGAATTCTTGTAGTGCATACAAATCAAAAGACTGCCTTTATAGATAGGAGTTCATAACTCACTCAGGATTGAGGTTAAATTACCTATGGTCATCCTATGAAATGTTAATCTCTACGATCAATAGTGTTATAAAGAGAGCTTAATCATTTTACGATTTGATTTTATACAAACTCTTTGCATAAGATACCTCCATTCACATGGTCTCTACATGAACAAATAGGATCACATCGTTTGTAATACTTACAACTCTTGTAATATTTACAAAGTGGGCAATATTCGCAGACTAGGATAAAGTAACCAACCTTATTCATATACTACAGACCATTTAGGTTATTACTTGAACATGATCTACATGTATGTCCACCACATATATGTTTAACTTACATAAAATAACCTCAAATCTTAGTTTATTGGATTGAGTTAATGCACAAATAAAATAACTCTTTGTTTTTTAATATGAACAATTCGTTCATACAAACACTTTAGGAGATCCACGAGATGTAGGAACAGAAACGAGAAATAGAAAACATGGACTTATCAAACGGGCCCTAGATTACCACATTTGTTTTTCTAGAATGCTCTTATGTGAGAGCATCTAAAGAATTTTTTAAACCCTAAAAAATATGGGGCTTCGAGATTTCCATGTTGTGAAGGCATCACCTTTTTACCTTTCTACCATTAATTTTTTTTCCTTATATATCAATCATTTTTATTTGTATTTTACAATTAAAATAAAGGAAAAACTATCTTTTTAATCCCCGAGTCTCAGGAATGGGTGCATTTGGTCTTTTAAGTTTCAATTTAACCAATTTAGCCCTCGAATTTTATAAATAGGTTTAAAATGTCCTTATTTCAAATTTATTAATTAAATAAATATTTTTATGCTGTTTTGAATTTTGATTTGACATTTGTAAATTTAAAAATAAAAAATAGATTTTCTCTCTCCTTTCTCCCCTCTCTTAACTTCATTCTCCTTTCTCGGTCTTCTCTCTATCCTCATCTCCTTCCACATTGTTGGAGATTTTTTTAATTGGTTTTATATTTTTAAGGTAGTGGTCTCAGCAGATGTCTCAAATAAAGTCTTAACATCTGTATGTGACATTAGAGTATCTTCTAGTAAAATGTTTTTCTTATATGGAAATATCCAACTATAATATTTTGTCAACTATAATATATGGGATTCAACTACTTAAAAAGAATTATGTTGTCAATTTAGGCCAGCCACGTATTTTATTAAGCAAGACGTTTTTTGTGTGATGGTTTATTTGTTCTACATTGTGTTCTTGCTCCTTGATCATCATTCTGTTGTGCAAGTTCTTCATCCGTTGAAGTGAAACACCTTGAAATGATCATGATCTTAAAGGGAGCCTAAGCCATTATTGCTAGAGAAGGGATTCTTAGTTTAGGGGGAGACTAAGACTCAGCTTCGAAAAAAGGAATTCTCCATCTTAGGAGGATCCTAAGATTCATCAGTGAAGGGAGTTTGTTAAGTTAAGGAAATATATCAACGTGAGAGGAGTCTCACTCATCATCGGAAGTCGAGGTAAACAACATTAATATTGTTAAGCTTAGGGGGAGCCTAAGTACACTTGAGAGGAGTCTTGCATCTAAAAGAAGCCTAGGTGATCAGTGAGTTGAGCTCTATGTGAGTCACTGTAGTGGTTTTGTATTACAGATAAGTACTGCGTTGTAAACTACTTAACTCTTTAATATTAGCGGATTAGTTTCCTGGGCACACTGCCCCTTAGACGTAGATGGTTCATCAAAAACTATCTTTACTTGTTTACTTTCCGTTAGTATTTTTGTTGTTTCAATAGTTGTCAGTACTTTTTGTTTAACATCCTATATCGAGTAACAAGTCATCCTAGTACTTTTTCACACATTCTTCTCTCTTCATCTTCCTCTTTCCCTACAGTAACATATCTATCTAATTTAGAGCAAAATAGGATTGAAATTTTGGTATCCTTCTCTACTTCAACGTAACATAACATATCTTCCCTCCCTCCACCATATTTTTTCGAATTACCAATTAGCTACTTTATGTAGGTTTGTTCTTTCGCCTTCCTTTGCTTCTGGAACTATCCTCTATTTTCGGTTCTTCTTGTTTTGAACATTTTTCCATGGAACCTGGTGGTGAAAACTTAAAGAACCATCCCCACATTCTTCTCTTTCCTTCACATGCTTTCATTCCATTCATTCTCACTCATAACACAGAGAAAAACCTCTTTAGATTCTTAGGTACTCTTTCTTTCTTTCAACTATTCTTGTAATCCACCATTCAAATCTAGATATCAGCCATGGCTCTGCCAATTCAACCCTTTCTATATCCTTTTCTCAGTGCCTTTCTTTGTTTTTTTTTTTCACTATTTATAAATTTAAAGTCCATATCGTTGTATTCAATTCTCTTCTACTCTTTCTTGGTCTATGCCAAACTCTGTTTCTTATTGCTACCACAAGCGTGACTAAAATGTTTCACAATGCTGGCAATGTTAGCCACCAAGAAATTCAGGCCGCCACTACTAAAGTTGTCGAGCTGAGGGATCTTCATCCCGCTTTTATGCAAGGAAGTAGCCTTCCAACATTCGATTCCCTTCAGCTTCTCCTGTTTCTCGTGATGTTTCTCAATTCTCTGTTCAAGGTTATCTCACTTTTTGTTTTTCTGATTGTTCTCTGTTTCATCGAAGACGTTAGGAGGTTGGCCCTTTTTCTAGTCTTTATGAATGGTAGAGATGGAGGAGGAGTTTAAAATAGTATAAGAATATTTATTTAATTGATAAAATTGAAATAGGGACTTTTAGAATATATTTTGCAAAACCGAGGACAAAAATGGCTAAATTGAAACTTAAGGGACCAAATGCACCCATTTCTGAAAATTTAGGGACTAAAAAGATACTTTTCCCTCAAATAAATACTATCAACTAGTATATCGCTCTTTTTAATTATATGATGTTTGTTTTTATATTTTTAATATTTAAAAATTCAAATTAATATTTATTTTATAAAAAAAATCATAAATTAATATAGATTATTTTGTTGAGGAAAATAATATAAGCTATATTAATTTAAGAAATTAAAATCAATAAAGATAAGAAAAAAAAACTTTTTTTGATCCCTAGGTTATGGTATCGTTTCTATTTTGACCTTAGGTTTCAAAATATTACATTTTTAGTCTTTTGAGTTTTGAGTTTTATTTTAATTTAGACCCTAGGTTTCAAAATGTTACTATTGAGATTTGATTTTTGTTTCAATTTAGTCCCTAGGTTTTAAGATCTACACTTTTAATCTCAATCTTTCACTAAAAATTTATTTTCAGTATTTAGGGTTAATGTCTATTAAAAGAATTAAATGAATTTTAATTAATTAAGTTTCACTAGTTAATCACTACTATTAAAAATTAATTTTCAAATTTCACTTCATAATTATTTTTAATTAATTAATAACATTAACGCCAAAGACTAAACTAACTATTTAGTACAAAATCGAAGTTAAAAGTGTAAATCTTAAAATTAAAAACCAAAAATTAAACAAAAGTCAAATCACAAAGGTAAAACTGTAACATCTTGAAAACTATGGACTAAAATGAAATCAAACTCAAAACTTAAGAATAAAACTTTATGTAACATTTGAAACTTAGGAACATTAGATAGAAACTATTCTCATAACAGTAGAAGAAAACTGAATTATTGCAAAAAATTTCTTTCAGCGATTTGACAAGTGTTGCAAATGTTTTTACAATAGCAGTAGTTTTTAGCAACACATAACTAAATCATTGCTATTTATGTTGGATTTAGTGTCCTAAATCTCGTTTGTCTTATAGTTTGTAATTTGTAAATACAGATTACTTATTTAATCAAATAAGAAGTATTTTATTTAATATTTAGATAGCATTAACTCAATCCAATAAACTAAGATCTAAGGTTGTTTAATGAAACTTGAACAATATGTGCTAAACATATAGCTAGATCATATTCAGATGATAATCTAAAAGGTCTACAGTATATGGTTAAGGTTGGATGTCTTATCCTGATGACACTGTGGATACAACCCACTTTGTAATTGTAACATGACTTGTAAGTGTTACAGACAATATGATCCGTATTATTCATGTGGAGACATATGAGTGGGGGTATCCTGCATAAAGAGTTTATATAAAACTGGATCACGAAATGATTAGTTTCTCAATATTATTGGGTTTTATGCTCTAAAACTCGCTAGTAAATGTAGTGATTGATTATCATCAATAAAGAGTTATCAATGTCATTTCTGTTGGGGTTAATGCCCTAAATCTCGTAGGGTCCTATAATTTGTAAGTGTATTATATAAACATTTTATTTATTAGTGTAATAAAATATGTGATGTTTTATTTCAAAATTAGTTGCATTAACCACAAGCCAATAAACTAACATTTAAGGTTATTTTGTAACTTAAACATATATGTAGAGACGTACAAGTGGATCATGTTTAAGTGATAACCTAAACGGTCTGTAGTAGATGGATAAGGCTGGATACCTTACCCGCTTTGTAGATGTTATAATTGTTGTAAAGTGCTACAAATGATCCGATTTTGATCATTCATGTGGAGACATGTGAGCGGGAATATTCTATACAAAGGAGTTTGTATAAGATTGGACCACAAAATGTTTAGTCTCATTATATAACGCCGTTCATAATAAAGATTTACATTTCACCATGATGACCATAGGTAACATGACCTGAATCTTGAGTGGGTTGTGAACTCCTGCCTATGAAGGTGGTCCTTTGATTTGTATGGGTGAGAGTGGACAGATCGCCGACTCAACAAGCCTACCATTTTGGGGATTCGTCTGATTAAGGAGCTGGGAACACAACTATACAAGAAAGAATTCACTCTTTCCCCAATGGTAAGGGCTGATTCCGGGGCTTGAACAATGTGGCGCCACACTTTCTTCTGGCCTAAAAAGTGTTTAATCATAGTTCAACTATGATTTATTATTCATTAGAGGGATCAGTGGTACTTAAGAAGTTAGATGTGACTACAGGGGCAAAACGGTAATTTTGGCCCAGTTGTACTTGCGAGAAATTTGTCAAGGATCATTATACTGTTGATTGTTTATATCCAATGGATACAAAAATATATCTGTAGTGCGAAGAGTGCAGTTGTCAGTCTGTAGTGGAGTGTCTGACAGTTAATGGATGGTGAATAATTTAATTAAAGACTTTAATTAATTATTCACGTATTGGAGCTTCAAGCTACAGGTCCATGAGATCCCTTCGGTAGTTCAATGAGATTTTAATGAGAATAAATTTTTGATTAATTTGAATTGTTCAAATTAATTGAGAGAATTAGTTAATTATATGTGATATAATTAATTCTAATTATATTTGACCTAATTACTATAATGTATTTCATACATTAAATACATTATAAAGTATTTATGAAAGAAAATAAATTAATTATATGAATTGAATTATAATTATATGAATTAATTATATAATTTGTTTATTTACTTTTTGAAAATTAATTTTGGGAGGGAGTTGTAACTCCCTCCCTACACTTTTCTCTCCATCACGTTAGTGGCAAAGAGTGGTTGAGGGGTTATCTGATTTATCTCTTCTTCTTCGTAATGAGGGTTACATAACCGTTCTGTGAGTTTTAAGAATTTTTTTCCCCATTTCTCAATCTTCTTCCTCTCTCAATTAAGTTTTTTTCCTCACCAAATAGCCAGAGCACCACACACTTATAGATTCTCATACAAAGAATACCAAGGTCACCTTTTTGGTAGTGCTCAATTGAAGTTGGAGGGAACAAGGTTTTGAACCCTAATTATTTTTCTTGGTAAATTGTCAAAAGCATGTTGTATTATTTGTGAATTGCATAATTTTATTTTGTTCGCTGTAAAATTTTATGTTATGTAAAAATTTTGGAAAATTGGGATGATCCATATCTTCCACTCATGAATCCAAACATGGTCCCTTCAATTGGTATCAGAACCATTGATTTTTACCCAATTTTTCCTAATTTTCAAAATGTTTTTTCTACAGTGTTGGTGGGTATTTCTTTCTATTTATTCATTTGATGAATGGTTTGCATTTAATGGATGGTTTCAGGATTGGATATCTTAGATTCGTTATTTGTTTTACAAATTTGGTTTTGTAAAGGCTCATGATTTTTTTGGCATAATTTTGCTATCAAGTCTATATTTTAAGTCATTGAGTCACTCATGATGTTCCAGTGACGATGTAGTGAGAACGAGGCTAAAATCGAAGGCGTTTTGAAGAAGTTCGAAACTGTACAGTAGCATCGCGATGTTGTGCCTAGTGTCGCGTCGCTACGACGCAGCGGACAAAGGTCATCTCCGTAGCGTCGCGACGCTCCGACACAGAGAGGACGCGCGGTTCGATTCTGATTAGCATGCGGTTTGTTGTCTGCTGGCCCGATTTGGTTCGTGGTCTCCAGTTTGAGTTAGTTGATGGGTTATTCTAAATCAATTCATGGTTGGTTGGTTCAAGCTGTTCGCGGTTTGGTTCGGGTGGTTCAAGGCTTGGTTCACCTATTTCGAACCGGATGGATATTTAGTTTGAATAGTTAGATTTAAATTTTCTTTTAGGTGTCCAATCACGGTTCGTTAATTACTTTTATAATATACATGTATGATTTATATTTATATTTATATGCCATATAGTATAACAATCCCACTATAGGTCATGCATTCAATTTCATGCATCATATTATAAATGTTATAATTTTAGATACATGATTTAATATTATAGCATACCCATGCATCATATAATATAAATGTTATAGTATATAGTTCAATGTATGTATGGATATATGCTATATTTGTTTCATTACCTTATTATATAAATGTTATATATTAGTAATGAATTAAAATTGCATGAAGTATGACATTACATTAGATAATTTATAAATGTTATAATTTACTAAAGTATGTCAAAGCATGCAATGTATGGTTTTAATTTATTTCATTTGTCTATAATTGTTATAACAAAATGGAATTAGAAATTAAAATCAATAATTTAGATTTGCATGCAAAACTTAGGTTAAAATATATTTTTTTAATTGTTTTAAAACATGATTCAGATAGACCTAAGATCACATTTCTAATGAGACTAGATTTTTTAAGTTTAATCTTTTAATTGATTTAATAGAATTAAAGTGATCCTTAATAAAATATTAACTTTGTAACAAATATATATATAACCTTTTGTCTAAGGCAAGTTCTGTCTAGGCTGGGGTATTTAAGTTGACAAAAACATAACACCTCTACTTGGGAACTTACCTAGAAAGATGAATTAGATAGATTTGTTATATGCATGTAAGTTTGATTAAAGTTTGTTAAAGAGTTAAACAGAACTTAGTCAAAATTGTTTAGTTATCCAAAGGCAAGTATTGTTTTTTGGGCAAATTAAACTTTCATTTAGTTAAAATCAGTAGTTGATTTTTCCTAAGTTAATTAACCCAAGGGTGAAACACTCAATTGGTGGAAAATGGAGTATGTGATACTTCATTTTATCCTCTTCACGTTTCTCCCTTAAAGTTCACACCATGAAATCTATACTCGGCCTCGAGGCACCTTGAGTGTCCCCCTACGGATGAAATTTGTATAGATCAATATCAAGGTGAATGGAGAAAGTGTTTACAGTAAGTGGGAGTAGGATGTGTGACAACATATCTCTCGGTCTCTCTCATTAGTTTGAAGTAAAGTTTTATGCATGGCCTCGTGGCACCTTGAGTGTCCCTTTATAGGATGACATTTTTGCATGACGCTTTATTCAAATTCCAGCAATGGATAGAGTTACTTTAGTTTCATGTCCCAATCGATTTTTCCCTACAGTTTGCTCATTGGGGTGAAACTCTATGACCTAAAATCTGGGGTTACACTTACAAGAATTGTTAAGCGAGTTTAACAAATTCTAGATCGGACAATGATGACTAATAGTTACATTAACAAGATGTTGTTCTGTCTATTAGTTGAGATTGTATCATTTCAGTAAAGGGACACCTGATCACCCTATGGTGAATTTTGTTCTGTCTTACTGAAACATCATTACAAAATAGATGTTACTTAGGGTACATTAGACTATTTCTCTAAAAATTAATTTGATTGGTTGTCTTGATGGTCTAAAGCAAATAGACTAATTATAAATAAATTGTATGGTTTCAACAATCTTTTCAATATGACTTCCGCTACCATAAATTTACTTGCCTTTGACAAATTACACTTCTTGAAAAAACATGATCATCACAATCCTTATCATCGATGACCTTCATTTTGTCCTTATAAAGAACTATCCTCCAATTCCAGCTTTCAATGCTGCTCAAAATGTTCGAAAAGCATATGAGTGATGAACACAGACAAATAAGAAAGCTCAAACGTACATCTTGGAAAGCCTTTTCGAAGTCTTAGCCAAAAAGTATGAGCTCATACTCACGGCTCGTCAGATTATGGACTCGCTGAAGGGAATGTTTGGACAACCGTCCGCACAGCTCAGGCACGATGCTCTTAACACATCTTCAATGCCCATATGCAAGAAGAGGCATTTATTCGAGAACATGTTCTCAAACATGATGGTCCACTTCAACGTGGCAGAGATGAATAGGTCTGTCATCGATGAAGCCAGTCAGGTTTGCTTCATTCTGGAATCTTTACGTGAAAGTTTCCTACAGTTCCGTAGTAATGCTATTATGAACAGAATTGATTACAACTTGATCATCTTGCTCAATGAGCTACAGACCTTCTAGTCCTTGATGAAAAAAGGAACAGAAGAGTGAAATAAATGTTGCTTCATCCTCTAAAAAGTTCCACAGAGGTTTGACCTTTGGAACAAAGTCCGTGCCTTCTTCTTTTAGCACAGAAAAGTGGAAGAAGAATAAAGGTGGAAAGAAGAAAGCTAACCGACCAGCTGCTGCCCAAAAGGGCAAGAAAGCCAAAGTTGCAAAGAGAATTTATTTCCATTGCAACCAGGAGAGATATTGGAAGATGAATTGTCCTAAATACTTGGCAGAAAAAAAGAAGGCCAAACAAAAAAACATATGATTTGCTTGTTTTGGAAACTTGTTTTGTGGAGAATTATGATTCAGCCTGGATAATAGATTCGGACGCCATTAATCACGTTTGTTTTTCATTTCAGGGAATTAGTTCCTGGCGACAACTAGAAGTTGGGGAGATGATGATACAGGTTGGAACTGGGCACGTCGTCTCGGCTGTGGCAGTGAGAGGTCTTCAGTTAACTTTACAAAATAGATATATTTTGTTAGAAAATGTATATGTAGTTCCTGGTATGAAAAGGAACTTAATTTCTTTAAAGTGTTTACTTGAACATTCATATTGTATAAACTTCTTTGTAAATAAAATGTTTATTTCTAAGAAGGGTGTCAATATTTGTTCAGCTGAACTGAAAATTAATTTATATGTGCTAAGTCCGTTAGCAACTAAATCCCTCCATAACACCGAATTGTTTAAAACTGCGGTAACTCAACATGAAAGAATTAAAATTTCTCATAAAGAAAAGACCCAACTCTGGTACCTCAGATTAGAACACATCAATCTCAATAGGATTGAAAGGTTGGTGAAGAATGGACCTATAAGCTTGTCAGAAAAAAAAAATCATTACTTATGTGTGAGTCATGCCTTGAAAGAAAAATGACTAAAAGACCTTTTACTGGAAAAAGTCATAGGGTCAAAGAACCTTTAGAGCTTGGTACATTCTGACTTCTGTGGTTCGATGAATATTAAAGCAAGGGGAGGTTTTAAATATTTCATCACATTTATTAATGATTATTCAAGATATGGGTATGTTTACTTAATGCAACATAAGTTTGAGTCTTTGAAAATTTCAAAGAATTCAAGGCTGAAGTTGAAAATTCATTGAATAGAACAATTAAGACATTTCGATTTGGTCGAGGTGGAGAGTTTTTGGATCTAACATTCCAAGAATCGTGTCCTAACTCTCAACACTTGGTACACCTCAACAAAATGGTGTATAAGAAAGGAGAAATCAAACCTTGTTGGACAAGGTTCGATCTATGATGAGTTACGCTTCCTTACCTGATTGATTTTGGGGTTTTGTAGTATAGACTGTAGCGTACATTTTGAACTGTGTTCCATCTAAGAGTGTTACCAAAATACCATTGGAATTATTGAATTTTCGTAAAGCTAGTTTATGTCATTTTAGAATCTGAGGTTACCTAGCACATGTGCTTGAGGCAAATCCTAAGAAACTGAAACCTCGTTCAAAATTATGCCTATTTGTAGGCTACCCCAAAGGAACGAGAGGTGGTTACTTTTTTTTACCATAAGAAAAATAAAGTGTTTGTATCAACAACATTACTTTTCTAGAAGAAGATCACATAAGGGAGCACAAGCCCCACAGTAAGGTTATATTGAATGAACTTTCCAAAGAATCTAGTGAACCTTCAACAAGAGTTGTTAAAGAACCCAACACCTCAACAAGAGTTGTTGAAGTTGGATCATCTAGCAAGTCAAATCCACCTCAAGTGTTGAGGGAGCCTCGATATAGTGGGAGGGTTGCGAACCCACTTGTTCGTTACATGGGTTTAACAAAAATCCTAGCTATGGTAGTTGATGGAGATATTGAGGATCATTATCTTACAAGAAAACAATGGAGGATGTTGGCAATGATGAGTGAATTAAAGCTAGATCTCGAAATGGAATCGATGTACTTCAATTCTGTTTGGGATATTGTTGATCTACCTGATGGGGTTAATCCTATAGGTTGTAAATGGATCTATAAGAGAAAACATGGTGCTGATAGGAAGGTTCAAACCTTCAAGACTAGACTAGTGGCAAAGGGTTATACCCAAGTTGAGAGAGTCGACTATGAGGAGACTTTCTTACCTGTTGTCATGCTCAAGTCTATCCGGATCCTCCCGTCCATTGCCTCATATTATGACTATGAGATTTGAAAAATGGATGTCAAAAATTCCTTTCTGAATGGCAATCTTGGGGAGACTATTTATATGGAGCAGCCTGAGAGATTTATAATCCAAGATCAATAGCAAAAGATTTGTAAGCTTAATCGGCCCATTTATGGACTGAAGCTAGCTTCTCGATCTTGGAACATGAGGTTTGATATTGCGATTAAATCTTATGGCTTTGATCAGAATGTTGATGAATTTTATGTATAGAAGAGGATCATCAACAGTTCAACCTAATCTATGGGGTGAAGATAGTTAGTAAATATCAACCTAATCTAGGATATGATCACTAGACCATCGTTAAAAATATCTTCAAGTATCTATGCAGAATGAGGGACTACATGTTTGTGTATGGTTCTAAGGATTTGATCCTTATAGGATACATAGACTCTGATTTTCAGTCTGATAAGGATTCTAGGAAATCCACATCAAGATCAATGTTCATTCTTAATGAAGGGGCAGTAGTTTGGAGAAGTACCAAGCAATGGTGCATTTTGACTCCACCATGGAGGCTGAGTATGGAACGTTTGTAAAACTGCTAAGGAAGTTGTTTAGCTCAGGAAATTCTTGAATGATTTATAAGTCGTTCCAGATATGTCAAAGCCTATCACACTTTATTGTGATAATAGGTGCTGTGTCTAATTCCCGAGAACCTAGGAGTCATAAGCATGGGAAACACATAGAGCGAAAGTATCAATTTTTTCGAGAGATTGTGCATCGAGGGAACGTGATCGTCACACAGATAGCTTCAGAGCACAACGTTGCTGATCTATTTACAAAGGCCCTCGCGGCTAAGGTATTTAAGGGTCACATAAAGAGTATGGGTCTATGAGACAGGCGATATTTAGAGTAAGGCAAGTGGAAGATTTGTACTAGGCGTGATGTGCCCTAGTTTATTGTTTGGGTACTTTTTATTTTAGTTCAACTTTTGCATTGTACACCTCACTATCTTTAGATCAAGTGGGAGATTGTTGGGTTTGATGTCCTAATCTCATCCTATAGTTTGTAACTGTATTTTACAAACATTTTATTAATTTATGTTATAAAATATGTAAAATTTTAATTCAAAATTAGTTGCATTAACCACAAACCAATAAACTAACATTCAAGGTTATCTTGTAGCTTAAACATATATATAGAGACATACGAGTGGATCATGTTTAAGTGATAACCTAAATGGTGTGTAGTAGATGGATAAAGCTGGATACCTTACCCTAGTGACACTACAAGTATGACCCACTTTGTAGATGTTACAATTGTTGTAAAGTGCTATAAATGATCTTATCCTGATCATTCATATGGAGACAAGTGAGCAGGAATATTCTATACAAAAGAGTTTGTATAAGACTGGACCACAAAATGTTTAGTCTTATTATATAACGTCGTTCATAATAGAGACTTACACTTCACCAAGATGACCTAGGTAACATGACCTGAATCCTGAGTGAGTTGTGAACTCCTACCTATGAAAGCGGTCATTTGATTTGTATGGGTGAGAGTGGATAGATTGCCGACTCAACAAGCCTACTATTTTCGGGATTCATTTGATTGAGAAGTTGGGAACACAACTACACAAGAAGAAATTCATTCCTTCCTTAATGTTGAGGCAAATAGATCAATTTCTCCTTAAAGGACTGATTCCGGGGTTTGAATAATGTGGCACCACGCCCTCTCCTGTCCCGAGGAAGGTTTAATCATAGTTGGACTATGATTTATTATTCATTAAAGGAATCAGTGGTACTTAAGGAGTTAGATGTAACTAGAGGGGAAAAACGATATATTTGACCCAACTGTACTTACGAGCAATTTATGAAAGGTCATTAGACTATTGATTGATTATATCCAATGGATACAGAAATATATCTATAGTGTAAAGAGTGTAGCTACCGATCTTTAGTAAAATGCCCGATAGTTAATGGATGATGAATAATTTAATTAAAGAGTTTAATTAATTATTCACGTACCGTTGGAGCTTTAAGTTACAGGTCTATGAGGTCCCCTCAATAGCTCAACAGGATTTTAATGAGAATTTATTTTATTAATTTGAATTATTCAAATTAATTGAGGGAATTAGTTAATTATATGTGATATAATTAATTCTAATTATATAAGATGTAATTACTATAATGTATTTGATACAATATAAAGTATTTATAGGAGGAAATAAATATTTGAATATGATTCAAACATTAATTATATGAATTGAATTCATATAGTTATATTTAATATAAATGTGAGTTATATTAAAAGCCATTGGAGAGAGAAAGAAAACTATAGGTATGTTGTATATGATACAATATTAATATTAAAACTATAGGTTATATGTTATATTTGATATAACATATAATTTTTAATCTGTCTCTTATACACATCTAGATGTGTATAAGAGACAGATGCTATAATGATCCTCGGGAGCTTAAACGCTCGTACGTTTAACCTTCTCCGTAAATTTTATTTTATTATTATTTTTTTGAAAATTAATTTTGGGAGGGAATAACTCCCCCCCCAACACACACACACACACACACTTTTCTCTCCATCACGTTAGTGGCAGAGAGTGGTTGAGGGAATTATCTAATTTATCTCTTCTTCTTCGTAATGAGGGTTACAAAAATGTTCTATAAGTTTTAAGAATTTTTTCCCCATCTCTCAATCTTCTTCCTCTCTCAATTAAGTTTTTTTTTTCTTCATCAAATAGCCAGAGCACCACACACTCTGGATTCTCATCCAAAGAATACAAGATCACTTTTGTGGTAGTGCCCAATTGAAGTTGGAGGGAATTCAATTGAAGATTCGTTCTTCAAAGGTATGGATTCTGAACCCTATTTATTTTTCTTGGTAAATTGTCAAAAGCATATTGTATTATTTGTGAATTGCATAATTTTATTATGTTTGCTGTAAGATTTTATGTTCTATAAAAATGTTGGAAAATTGGGATGATCCATATCTTCCACTCATGAAACCTAACAAGGCTCATTCAATTTCAATAAATGTTATTGATTGTATTATGTCATCAATAAAGAGTCATCGATGTTATTTCAATAAATGTTATTAGTTGTGTTGTATTCTATTTTGTCTTAATAACCCTAAACTCAATAAACTAATATCGAATGCTATTTTTTGAGTCTTGAATATTATGTGGAGATATACATGGATCGATGTTCAAGATACAACCTAAAGGGTCTATGTATAGGGATCTTGGTGACACTATGGATACGACCCACTGTATATTTGGTACAAACACAATGATCCAACGTGTTCGTGTAGGAGAAATACAGTGTGGGTATCCTAGGCAATGAGTTTGCATAAGACCGGACTGTGAAATAGTAACCACTAGATGTAACACTGTTGACTAGTTAGGTTTCTATTTCTATAGGATGACCCAGACAACTTAGTCTTAATCCTGAGTGTATTATGAACACCTATTCATGAGAGATTGTCCTTTGATTTGTATGGGTGAGAGTGGCCAGTTCGTCGACTCAATAAACCTACCATTTTGGGGACAAGCTCGAGTGGGAAGTTGGAAACATAATAATATAAGATGGAATTCACTCCTTCCTGATTTTAGTTAAGTAGATGAGTGTTCCCTTAAGTGGTTTCTCCAGGACTTGAACAAAGGACCCTACCCTCTCAGGGCCCAAGAGGGTTTTTGTTTAATCGTTGGACCATAATTTTGAATTAAAGAGAGGGAAATAACTTCCTTCCCCTTATCTCTCTTAACCTTCTACGTGTGTGGGGTGGTTATGATTGGGTGGTTTTCTTCTTCTTCACAAAAGATTTTTTTTTTCAATCTGAGTGTGACATAGAAAAACTCCCAGAAAATTCTTCTCCTCTCAATCTCTCCCTCTCTTCCAAATATCTAAAACCTCACAAACTTCTTAGTGATTCTCATCCTAAAAGAGAATACATGAGGTTCTATTTGTGGTGGTGGCCAATTTAGACCCTTTTGGATTGCATTTGTTCCTGATAGATAGAGGAGGGATTCCAAGTGAAGAAAAGGTTCTTCAAAGGTAAGGATTTCTTAAACCCAATTTTTCCTCTTCTGTTTATTTTTATTGCATGTTGTAAATTATTTTTTGTATGCATATTTTCTTCTATGAAATTTTGTTTATGTAAAATAAAATTTGGGACCGATCTCCACGTTTCCGCTCAGGGCCTTCATAAGTTCTTTCACCTTGTGGTTTTGGTAAAGGAAAGGAATGGCAGAGAGTTAGAGAGGGACTGAGAGAGCTTGAGAGAATTTCTTTTCATATTAAAAAAAAACTCCACTTTTGTATTCAAAACAAATTGCTTTTGAGGAAAGGGAGGATAAAAGTTATTTTAACTCCCATCCAACTTGAAAAGAAAATAGCTCCCCTGTAAAATAAAGTATATTATATGATTAATTAACTAATTTAATTAATCATACAAAATGCATTTTAATCACATAAAAATGCACATCTCTCTTATAACCTATAGTTTTAAAATGAATTATATCCATATTAAATTTTAACATATAGTATTTATATAAATCTCATTTATATATAAATAATATTTGAATCTTATTCAAATATATCACTCCCATATATTATAAGTATTAAGTATAAATCATATTTGTAATTAACTATATATTAGGTGCCTTTTTAAATACAAATTTTTAAAACAATATTTGCACTTTATAGCAAAATGTTTCAAAAGTACAAAACACTTTTGTAACTTTTTGCTATGAAGTGTAAATATTTTTTAGATATTTCTATTTATAAGAATTTTTCTATATATTATAGTATATCAATATACATTATATAAATTTTAATCTCATTCAAATATTTATCTCTCTTATTGATTATAAATCATATTCATAATGAACCATAATGTATCAATATACATTATATTAATTCCCTCATGCATAATATTAATTATAAATCATTTTCATAATTAACTATGTATTATAATGTATCAATATACGTTATAGTTTATGTTAATCACATTAATATGAAAAATTTCTTAAACAATTTGAATAATTCAAATTATTCCAAAACTATTTATTTTTTGTTTTATCCTCAGTCAGCTAGCAGGGGATCTAATAAACCTACAGATTAGAAGCTCCAATGATACTAGATCAATTAATTAAAATCTTTAATTAATTAATTAATCAACATTCATTAACTTTCGGTTACTCCACTAAAGACCGACAGCTACATTTTTCGCACTGTAAATATATTTCTATGTCCATGAATATAACCAATCAATAGTAAGTTGACCATTCACAAATTGATTATAACTATAGGTGGGCCAAAATTATCCTTTTACCTTTGTAGTTACATCTAACTCCTTAAGTACCACCGATTCATCTAATAACAATTAGTTATAGTCCAGCTATAAACTAGACCCCTC
Organism: Benincasa hispida; assembly: GCF_009727055.1. Classification (NCBI taxonomy): domain Eukaryota; kingdom Viridiplantae; phylum Streptophyta; class Magnoliopsida; order Cucurbitales; family Cucurbitaceae; genus Benincasa; species Benincasa hispida. Next base: position 2,855,327 of record NC_052352.1, on the reverse strand, counting down.
TCTGGTTAATGAGAGGGTGAGGTACCTTATCGTTCAAGACCTGGAATCAGCCCTTAAGAGAATAATTCATCTACTTACCCTATGACAAGGAAAGAGTAAATTCCAACTTGTATAGCTGTATTCCCAGCTCCTCACTCAAACAAATTCTCAAAATGGTAGGCATATTGAGTCGGCGAATTAGGTCACACTCATCCATACAGATCAAAAGGTTTTCCTTATAGGTAAGAGTTCACAACTCACTTAGGATTGAGGTCATGTTATCTATAGTCATCCTAGTGAAATGCAAGTCTTTTCAAGTAACAGCGTTATAAAGAAAGAATAATTATTTTGCGATTTGGTCTTATACAAACCTTTGTGTAGGATATCCTCACTCACATGTCTCCACATGAACGATTAGAATCAAATCGGTTTGGTGTTATACAAACCTTTACAACTATTGTAATAATTACAAAGTGGGTCGTATCCATAGTAACACCAAAATAAGGCACCCAATCTTATCCATATACTACAAACCATTTAGGTTATTACTTAAACGTGAACCACCTGTATTTCTACCACATGTTGGGTTTTATGCCCTAAAACTCGTAGATAGTAAACATTATTAATTAATCGTTATCAATAAAGAGTTATCGATGTTAATTCAATAAAGGTTATCACTTGTGTTATTTGTCTATTTTGTCTTAATAACCCTAAATCTAATAAACTAATGTTCAAGGCTGTCTTATGAGTTTTGAACTGTATATGGAGATATACAGGGATCAATTTCAAGATATAGATAACCTAAAGGGTCTATAGTATAGGGATAAGTCTAGGTACCTTTTCCTAATAACACTATGGATATAACCCACTTTATATTTGATACAAATGCAATGATCCAATGCGTTCGTGTAGATGACACACGAGTGGGGATATCATATGTAATGAGTTTACATTAGGCTGGACCATGAAATAATAACCACTAGATGAAACACCGTTAACTAGTTAGGTTTCTATTTCAATTGGATGACCTAGGTAACTTAGTCTTAATCCTGAGTATATTATGAACTTCTATTCACGAGGGATTGTCTTTTGACTTGTATGGGTGAGAATGGCCAGATCATTGACCCAATATGTCTAAGATCTTGGGGACAAGATTGAGTGCATTCGTGTAGATGACACACGAGTGGGGGTATCATATGTAATGAGTTTGCATTAGGCTGGACCATGAAATAATAACCACTAGATGTAACACTGTTAACTAGTTAGTTTCCTATTTCAATTGGATGACCTAAGTAAATTAGTCTTAATCCTGAGTATATTATGAACTCCTGTTCACGAGGGATTGTCTTTTGACTTATATGGGTGAGAGTGGCCAGATCATCGACCCAATATGTCTATGATCTTAGGAAAAAGACTGAGTGGGGAGTTGAGAACATAACGATAGAAGATGGAATTTTTTCATTCCCGCCTTAAGGGTAAGTAGATGAGTGTTCCTTTAAGTGGTGTCTTCGAGATTTGAACAAAGGGTCCTACTCTCTCATTGGCTCAAGAGGGATTTCTATTTATTGGTTTGATCATAAACATGTTGTTTATTAGAGGAGCATTGATACTTAAGGACTCAGAGGTAACCCAAAGGGTAAAATGGTAATTTAACCCAGTTGGTGTTATGAACACTTGTAAAACTTGCTGGTATCTCTAGTGAGAAGAGTGCAACTATGAGTCTTTAATGGAGTGTACCCACAGTTAACGAATATTAATTAATTTAGTTAATGAGTTTAGTCAATTAATCTCATATCGTTGGTGTAACGACCCGACCCCCTAGGACTTAGGTTAGGTCGTTACTAAAATAAATGCATGCATAGAATTTAAAACGACGCTTAGTTATGTTGAAATAAATATTAATTAAACTAGAGAAGTTCAAAAGACATTTATTAAATGCAATTGTTAAAACAATAATAGGGTACCCATAATTCGTAAAGACTATTAAAAGTATATAAAAGAAATAATTCTTAATAATAAGTTTAAAACAATAAAACTAAACATTTAGGAAAAAATAAGGACTCTAAATGTCATGATGCAGAAGCGTAAAAACTAGTCCCAGTGGCTCGATCATGAATTCCGCTGCGCCATCGCCGGTGCATCTCTACCCTTACTTGAAACATCAACATAAGAAAGAATGAGTATGAAATACTCAGTAAGTAGCCCCACCACTGGGGTCAGGCTAGGCATCTATGTCCTCTAGATACACGCATATGGCACATAAAATACATGTAACAGATGAGAGACTGAGTCCTATCCTATTGTAGTTAAGTATGCTCACAAAACTGGTGAATCCCGAAGGAAACACAAAACTGGTGAATCCTGGAGGAAACACAAAACTGGTGAATCCGGAAGGAAACACAAAACTGGTGAATCCGGAAGGAAACACAAACTGATGAATCTGGAAGGAAACACAAACTGGTGAATCCCGAAGGAAACACAAACTGGTGAATCCCGAAGGAAACGCAAACTGGTGAGCATCTAATTAATCAATGAGGATATTCACATAGTCTTAACGTGCTATGATTCAACATTGTACAGTTCTAAAACATACATAAAAATCCTTGATACCATGGCTTCATCACATACACATAATTCTTAATAACATATTATACATCATCCATGTATTACTTATATCATAAATCCACAACATGTAAGTATGCCTCAACACCAACAGATCAGACATCGACATATGAAAATACATATTATCATATACTAACGATCAAGCACTTAGGTGTGTATGTAAACAAATCAGAATTTGTGCTAGAACATACTTTGATTCAGGTCATACTGTCAATCAACATGCTAACATTTACCATAACAAACACTTATCATGCTAGCATACAACTAAAGTCTGGCCCGTGGGCAGTTCCAGTGGTAAGATTACTTACCTCAAAGTTAAATCCAAAGAAGCCCAAGCAAGCTTATCCTTTTCAAGACAAGCAACACATAAGATAAATCCAATATTTAAATCAATATTTTGGGTCTAACTCCAATTAACCAAATTATTAAAAGACCTCCAATTTTACTTCACCTAAACTATAGCTCGGTCTAAACTTAATTCCAAAACCCACTTCTGTTGGTTACCTGAACATACACAAAGTTCAAAATTAATAACTTAATTCTCCAGAATTAATCTTAATTCAAAATAACCACCCAACAACTTACTCCAAACTTACCAAACTTCAAAAGATAATTGGCCTTTACTTTGATGAGCAACACCCTAAACGTCTCAAGTCTTGAATCTAAAATCCAAACCAATGAGATGTTAACAATTTTAACCCAAAACCAAAACATATAAAATTTAATCTAACCATCCCCAAACTGATTAGTGTTCAAGAGTAACCACACACAAACCTTATACAAAACACCTATCGAACAACCTTGAATCTGGTGGATGGTCGCTTCAACAATTTTCAACTCCAATCTAAAGTCAAATAATGCAACCAAGGTTAACTCTCATTCCAAACTTAATGGGCATCCAAAAATCCTTTACGAAACCCAACCCAACAAGAAATGATCTTACCCAAATCCAAGATTCCCTTGAGATCACGCAATGGTGGCGAGTGAACTCAAGCGATGGTTGAGGCTTCAACGGCAACAAAAACTTCGATGGCTGAATGTGGACGGCTAGCTGGGGTGTCGAATGGCCTCACGGAGGCTGAGCCGAGAGCGAGGCGTGTCGCTGGACAACGTTAAGCAACGACTGGATGACTCCACTCGATGGGAGACCTGGCGTAAGGGCTGGGTAAACAGATCGAGCGGCAGACGTGCGGATCCAGAGGGCGGGCCTTCGAATGCGATCAGGCCTCGCCGAACGGTAGGCATCAGCTGGGCAAAACCTTGGCGACAAGCTGCTAGGGTCGGACCGACAGCGTCTGGACGAAGGGTTGAGGAGATTGGCTGTTGGTCGAGGTCAGCGGCGGGAGTGACGCGGTGCGATAAGGCATCGATGGCGGCTAGAGGAAAAAGAAACTGGGGGGATGGGGGGCGCCGGATGCATGAGGAAGAAAGAGGGGTTTGATTTTTNAGTATAATTATACTTTATTCTTTTTCCTTATTCCACTTTATACTATTAAATTCCTTTTCTTTTCAAAAGAAAAATTAATTCCTGCCATTAATTTCCAAATTGAATAATTTCACGCCAACAATTAAATTCCGCAACTACACTTGACTTCCAAAATTCCACAAATGCCCTCAACAATAAAAGAAAATACTGAAATAACATAAAAATATATATATAAAAAATATTTGGGGGTGTTACAGTTGGAGCTTCTGATCTACAGGTCCACCAAGTCCCCTCATTAGCTCACTAAAGGATACTTAAAAGAGATAATTTGAATTTTTCAAATTAATTTGAGAAAACTATATATTAATGTGATTAATATATAATTAATTGTGGATATGATCTATAATTAAATTGGAGAGTAATATTTCAATCAGATTCAAATTAATTAATTCAAGTGAATTAGATTCGTAAATAATTAAGGATATTTCAAATGGTAAAACTGTTGAAAATATTTACAAAATATAGCAAAATTTTAGAACTATCAGTGATATTGATAGACACTAATAGAACTATCAGTGTTTATCAGCGTCTATTATTGGTAGTTCTAAAATTTTGCTATATCTTGTAAATATTTTGGTTTATTTTTCTATATTTAAAAATAGCCCAATAATTAATTAATAGAGAGGTATTGCACATATACATGTAATGTATATGATAATTAAATATATAAGTTAAATTGGGTTTAATGTATAATTTGTTATTTAATTATTGTGCAAATTAAAATTAAATAAGTGTTATTTAATTGTGCAAATTAAATCAGTGTTATTTAATTGGGTTAATTAATCAAATAAGTGTTATTTAATTAAATGAGTTAATTAATTAAATAAGTGTTATTGGAATTAATTACAGAAAAGAAAAATATATATTAGGAAAAGAAAAATATATTAGGGAAAGGCCTTGACCCTTCCCTATATAATGACCTCCCTATGACCTTTTTTAAAGCACACAATCTCATTGTAGAGAAATTCTGATAATATGGTCGGCGTCGAATTTACCGTCACCCGTAAACCCACCCCTATGCAAATAATATTTACAAATCACTGAACGAACTACTTATACTAACTGGTAGTACAAGCGGCAAGTCTGGGGTCGAACCTCAAGGAAGCGTAGAAAATTAATTCATCAAAGCTCGTTTTCAGTTAAATGGATAAATTAGGGGTTTGGTGTGGATTGATGATTGAAATTGCATAAAATAAAGTGCAAGAAAATAAAAGATAGAAGCGCAATTAATCTAGATATCTTAGCTTAGAGGAATGGATTTATCTAATGTAATTTAGATCAACGACCCAGTTTATGACTTAAACTTCTTGTTTATGCTTAGACCAATTGATTGGAATCCCAACCAATGATCCTAATTATTTAATTAATCAAAATGCACAGAAAATGAATCCGCTCCATACAAATTAAAAAATCGCATTAATTTCTAGGGATTACACTAAGATGAGTGTTTAACCTCCAACGTCTAATTAAACAATCAATACGATTTTTCTCTTGGTTGCTAGGAACAATCCTTTTTGTCTAACTAATCTATTGCTTCCAATGGGATTATCCTATAAATATTTGTCAAGGTAATCTCAAAGCGTTAGAATCACACGACAAAATTATTGGGCGTCAATCAACAATTAAAATCATGTAATTCATAAATATAGATTTAGATCAAAACCCATAAACAAGTTTGTATACATCAATAAATTGAAATCTCACAAATTACATCGAGTTTCTCTGAATCCCTAAACTAAGAAACCAAAATCTTACCTTCCTATGGAGGATGTTAAGCTATAATCTGGCATCTACTCGATAAATTACTAAAGATATTGAAAATTAAAGGAAAAGAAAGAAGGATGAAGTTTTACTTCGGTCTCCATCAATTTGGCCTTCTAAATTCGGCATTACTCGATTAACTACTAAAGAAATACCCAAATAACAAATGGAAGAAGGAGGAAAAGGGAAAAATCGGTTGGAGGCCGAAGGTGGGCGGATGTTTTCTGACCTAAAGGGAAGAACATATATATAGGGCAGGGTCGCAACGTTGCAACGCTGCCTTGCGTGCGCGTCTGTCATGATGTTCGCAGCATTGCAACGCTGACATATTTTGTCCAATATAGGCAGCTACTACGTTATAGCGTTGCGCAACGCTTGTTTGAGCATTGCAATGCTTCATCTAGGGGTATTTTCGTCCATTCATGTCTATTTGAAGCTCGATTTCTTAAATTAGCTCCTAATTCCTCTAAGTTAACCCCAAATAGCTCGTCACGACCAATTATTCCTCCATGATGCTCAATATCTACAAAATCATCAAATGAACACATTAAACATAGTAATGACCTAGAATTAAGCAGAGAAAAATAGTACATTTTCGGTGCTATTAAATACCCCCAACTTAGTTTTTGATCGTCCTTGAGCAAGCTAGAATCACACATTCACACAAAAGATTATGCTTGTTCAATCACCAGGGTTGTCACTCTAGTTTCAACAGTCTGTAAAGATGAGATTTGCAATAAAAAAAATATAATCAGATTACAATCAATCAATGAAGCACGTTTAAAAATTATTCTAAGTCTACTTATGCATAAGTGAGTCAAAAGGCCTACTAATTAAGCTTGCAAAACCCATGATGATTTTATAAGGCCCTCAATTCATTTTCCCCTACACTGGCTCGAAGGTTCAAGAGCCAAGCTTCCTAGACTCAACTTTGTAATAACTCACTTAAGGAAACCAAACTTTTATTTATTTATTTATTTTTTGTATTAATATATATATATATATATAATATATAATATATATATATAATATACATACATACACAAAAGAGGAAGCCTTATCTAGACACATGACCTTTGTTTTGGCTTGCCCACACGAGTGCCATGCGAGTCATCCAATTACGAGCAATGTCTCCTAATAAGGTGCTGAAGCTTACTCATTTCTCGAGGTACTTTAGCCAAGAGGGAAACTTCAAGTGTTATAGCCGCCCCAGGTTAATCATAACCTAAGAAACATACAACTTGCTTCTACTTTACAACACACTTTGCCTTTTACAAACTTGCTTTTTACATACTTTACACTTGGTTTTTACAATACAAAACAAGATTTGGCAAAAGCTTGGGCATGCATTAATAGGTTGAGCTTCAGTCACTTAACACGTATCACCTAGGCCTTTTGGGGTGATAACAAAAATATAAGCCCCCTAATACAACTCTAAGCAGGCAAGTCATAACTTCGTTGAACAAGGGATTTAAAGATGCATGAGAGATAAGAAATTTTTTTAAAACGGGCTAAAAAATATGGTCATGCTCTTTAAACATAGTTTCATGCAAACACAATCACAAAAAGGGTGTGTCATGAACTACTTCATCGTAGCAAATCAAACAAGAGAGCAAGAAAGCAAATTAAGCACACAAACATCGTCCGAGCACAACCAACTTAAAATGATAAATTGTCCCTAATGTATCTCTAATCTAAGCCCAATAAAATAACAGAGTTAAGGGAACAGAAAACCTCCCTTGATGACGTTTCTGCATACGGGATGGTGGTAAGAGGATTTACTTAAATTGATCTTCTTCTTTTTTAGGGAAGAGGGAAAGAAAACCTATAAAAGAAAAACAATAAATTAAACTAGGAAGCAGTAAAGGAAAGTAGTAAATTTTATCACCTGGCTCCCTTTAGGAAGGAAATTTTTTTAACGTCGATTGCTCGACATGATGTGTCCCCTGTCAAGGCACAAAGTATTAGGATTGGTGTCCTAATTCTCCCGGAGTCTCGTAGTTTGTAATCTGTACACATTGTTATGAATAAAATAAGAGTTATTTTATTTGGTATTTACTCATATCCAATAAACAAAGCTCCATGGTTATTATGTAAACTTAAGCATGTATATGAGATATACAAGTGGATCATGCCTTAAATGATAACCTAAATAGGTCTGTAGTATAAGGATTAAGGAGGGATACTTGATCCTGGTGATGCTACGAATACGGCCTGCTTTGAGAGGATTGCAAGTGTTGTGAACTACTACAGATTGTAGATCCTGACTATTCATGTGGAGACATACAAGTGGGGGTGTCCTATACAAAGAGTTTGTATAAGACCAGACCACAAGATGACTAGTCTCTGTATATAACGTCATTAATACTTGAGACTTACATCTCACCTAAACGGCCATAGGTGACATGACCTCAATCCTAAGTGTTTTGGGAACTCTTGTCTTTTAGGGCGGTCCTTTGATTAGTATGGATGAGAGTAGCCAGATTGCCAACTCAACATGCTTACCTTTTTGGGGACTTTTCTGATTTGAGAGCTGGGAACTCAGTTACACAAGATGGAATTCACTCTTTCCTCGAAGCAGGGGCAAGTAGATAGATTGTTCCCTTAAAAGCTGATTCCGAGTCTTGAACATAGTGGCCACAGCTTCTCTTTGGAAGAGAGAACTCAATCATAGTAGGATTATGACTTATGTTCATTAGAGGGATCAGTGGTACTTAAGAAGTTAGATGTAACTACAAGGGCATAACGGTTATTGGCCCAGCTGTACTTATGAACGATCTGTGAAGGGTTATCATACTGTTGATTGGTTGATATGAACACATAATATATCTGTAGTAAGGAGAGTTCAGCTGTTGGTCTTTAGTGAAGTGTCTGACAGTAAACGGATGGTGGATCCCATGACTAAAGAGTTTAGTCAGTTATTCACGTACCATTGGAGCTTCGAGCTATAGGTTCATAAGGTCCCCTTGGTATCTCAATGGATTCAAGTTGAGAATCGGTTCTTGGTGTTGATTTGAAATGTTCAAATTTACAAGAGGTAATACAATTATAGATGATATGATCGGTGTGATGTATGAGATACATCAAGTGGAAGATTAATGTAAATGAGATTTACATTAAGTGCCATAAAATAGAAAAAGAGCTATGGTTTATATGTTTCATGAGATGAAATATTAAAACTATAAGTTATAAATATAATATGGTAAGTTGGTTATCATATATATTTATAATAATTTTATTAGATAATTATATCTTTTTCTCTAATAACCAATTGAGTGGGAGGTTATTGGTAGTTTTATGGTAACCGTGAGTTAAAAGGAAAAATGTTTTCCTAAATTTAGTGGTGGTTGAATTGAGATCTCCCATTCTTGGAAATTACTCACGGAAAGGCTGTCAAGTTGATTAGATTCACTAAACGATAGCTGAAGAGAGACCAAACAATCGTGGAGTGACATTATACGATAGTTCACTCAAGTGGCCTTTAGTTAAATGATCGCAGAGCTTTTGCTAAACGATCACATAACATTTTTTAAACGATTAGGCATCGTTTATACGATAGACTCTTGTCATCTCCTATTTGCTCAATCATTTACATGATTGTTATTACTCCAGTCTCTTCCTCTAACCAAGTCCACACAAAGCCCACACTTCTGGATTCTCACATTGAGAATACCAAGGTAACCATTGTGGTGGTGTCATACTTAACTTGACATAGTTCAAAGATTTTTAAGGCCATTCATTGAGTTCGTGGTGTTCGTGTGGGTTGTGGTCGAAGTGTTCGAGTGTTCGTGTTGCTGTCTTGGAGATTGAACGAGCGTTCGTGATCGAGAGTGTTTGAAGATGAGTCTTCAAAGGTATGTTTTGTTATTCCTTGATCTCTTATGTAAAACATGCTGTGATTTCGTCTATTGCATGATCAGTTAGTTTCCGTTTCTTGATTGTAATTGCGTATGTTCAAATACGATCATTTCGCTGCTTATGAAAATTCTCACATCTGATTTCCTTCACAAAGAAATTCTTGTATTTCTCTGGTCATTTCATGGATGAGTCAGTATATCCTGGTAAGGCTATAAGACTTCTCATCTTCTAAAGAGAACCAGACAGGTCGAATTTTGTTTTTTTAGAATATGGAAAAAGAAAGAATCAAAAGACTCAAGTAACCCAAAAGAGTCAAAACAAATAAAAGACTCAGCAGACTCGTGAGGACTAGGGGAACAAAACTTGAATATATACGAAATATCAAGAGTCAGAACAGGGCGAGGTCTTTCGATCTCTAACTCTATCACCTGGATCTTGTCAGATTTAGGCTCTAAATTCTCTTTAACCTCACAAACTGGCAAGCATGGAGTGATGTCTTCATCATCACTGGAGCAGTAGCACTTCACAAGAGCTCGACCTCCGAGATATAGACGATGGACTGCTCTGGTGTGCTTTCAAGTTTCTACATGGCCTTGTTCAGCTGGGCAACATGAGTGATCAATCCTTGCAGCCGAACTTGAAAATCCTGCTAAAAATTCTTTGTATCCTACTAAAACTGAGAAGTACTATTAGCAAGTTCAGAAACTAAAAACTCCAAAGTCATACCTGGGTACGAATCTCCAAGAAGCGGTTCCTGCTCCTCCACCATGTCGACATGGACTACCTCATGCCTCTGGGTCTCTGAAAATTCAAAAGAAGAGCAACAAGGTCACTCAGATTTTGCAAGTCAATCCTAGCCTCTACCTTGGGGCAAAGACTTTCCTGCTGGATGTGCTTGAACTCTTGCTGCCTACGGAGGTTGTTCTACTCAAACTTAAAAGTTCTGTTAGCAAGATCCATAGTCAAAGTCTCTAAAGACATACCGACCCTAAAGACTGAGCGTGAGTCGACTGGTGTGGTGTTGTGAAATATTGGTTGTTGAAGCTCTATTGCTATCTCGAGTATCTATGGCCAAAGAACTCCCCCCGCCAAGAATGGTGAGGCTCATAGTCCCGAGGACCATAATACCCCTCCTTGGTGAATCCACATGGTACTGACATCCACTGCGACCTCGGGCATGCTTCCGTGGGATGCCCCTCCAGTAGTCAATTCCCGCACACCTCTACTTGTTGCAATCTTCTTTTCACCAAGTGGCCAACCAAGGAAGTCAACTCGGCAAGATTGTGGCGAAGGCCACTTACCTCATCATTAAAATTTGCAACTTGACCTTTGGACATTGAAGATTGATTCTGAAATCCTACCATACTCAACTGATACAAAAAGAAAAGAAATCAAAGCAAAGAAACTTTAACTAAAAACTAACTAAGAAGAACTAACTGGCCTCCCTGACAACGGCGCTAATTTGGCAGGTCGTCGAGTTTACCGTCACCCGTAAACCTGCACCTACACAGATAATATTTATAAATCACCGAACGAACTACTTATACTAACTGGTAGTATAAGCGACAAGTCCGAGGTCGGACCTCAGGGAAGTGCAGAAGATTAGTTTATCAAAGCTCGTTTTCAGTTAAAGGGATAAATGGGGGGTTTGGACAATGAGTCAACCATCATGCGTCCAAAAATTGTTGGATGCTTCAATGGTCAGGACAACGAGTTTCGACCTAATCAGTTGAGATCAATCTTTTGCATGGAAGACTCTTTGCGGTGGCTTCACTCTAATTTCTCCAGGGACGTCTTTTACTCTATCTTTACGTTGCTTTCTTAGTTTAGTTTATTTTTATTGTTATTTTGGATATGCAGCTGCTTCCTTGGTCGTGGTGCGTTTGCTCCTTGTAGGTGCGATAATAACACTCCTCGATGCGTAGTTACAAAGGAAGAGTCCTCCACATCCTTCAATGCATGGCTTCGATCGCATGAATTCCAACGCATTGTTGCATGCGTTATTCTACTTAAGGTTCTTTTCTTGTTATCTTTTATGCATTGTCCTCTTGAAATTCTCCTTGCCCGATTGCAGTCCTTTGTGATGCATCTATGATGATACAAATAATTCACCACATCCGTTAACTAGGCATCGCAAGGTGCTCCTTACTTTTAATAGCTTTTTCAAATTTTGAAAGTCTAAGTTTTATTGTATGCAAACCCTTGCTCAAATGTTTATTACCGCATTCCTATTGAGTTTGTTTTTAGCTTGCGGTGAGAATGCTGCCAATCTCTAAGTTTGGGGGTGGCAGTGGTCTCGGAGAATTGTGTTCATTACATTGCAATCATTTCTATCCAAAAAAAAAATCGGAATAACAACTCCACTGTCAACGCAATGGGGAAACCTATGTTGATAAGAGTTAATTTGTGAAAGGTATTTACCGTGGTTGGATGTCTGCATGACATCCGTGGGGGCAAGCCAAAACGAAGTTAAATCGCCAAGATCAATGCATATGCGCAATTCCTTTGTCTGACGCAAGCCAAATTAAGCAAGACATGAGTTGAGTTGAATATGGAATGCAACCGAAGTTGGATGCCCGCATGGCACACGTGGGTGTTAGCCAAAATGAAAGCATAACCAGGTTCAATGTCGCATTCGAACAACATAATCTTGAATTATTTTGAACGAACGCATTCTCAAAATCTGAACGCAAAGTTGCGGAGAATGATTAAAAATAATTTGAGCAAAGGCTTGCCGAATTTAACTTAGAAAAGATCTTTTTGAAGAAGCAGCCGAAGTGGAGGAGAGCATTGCGGTCATGGTTAGAGGTACGCGTAAATTTTATTCTAGGAGTCTAGTCATCACAAAGGAACGTCGGAAGGTGAGTTAAGATTTTCTTGAGTATAACGCATGCTTGAGGACAAGCATGATTCTAAGTTTGAGGGTGTGATAACTGGCAGAAATATCAGTTATTATAAGCCTTTTATTTAGAATTATGAGGCCTAACTAGTAGAAAATGCGGTGATAATACTTAAAATTTGCAAAAAAATTGAGTTTTGCGTCGATTAGCACCTAAATCCTCACTGATCCCAATATTATGCGTTACTCCGTACCAAAGTATCTATTTTTGTAGCTATCGCAGGAATCAAACGCATGAGTTGGAAATAAGCAATCGCAATCAAATGCATGCACTGAAGCCAGGCGACCGCAAAGACAAACGCATGTGCTGAAAGCGAGCTATCGCACAGACGAATGCATGCAATGATCACATGCGTCCATCGCACGAAAGTTGCGATGATCGAATGCGTCCATCACATGGGAGTTGCGGTGATCAAGCGAATGCGGTAATCACTTGGAGATTGCGGCCACAGAGTGATAACTTTAAATAGAAGGGTAATCACAAGATGGGTAGAATGCGTTGATACTTCAGTTGAATCAAGCTCGGATGCATACTTTGGAAGTATCAACAAGATAAGATGATGTGACACCGCCCATACCGCGACAAAGGTAGCAGTGAGACATAACGCAATCATGATAGCTATCGGCATTTAAACTCTATAAATAGCCCATTGGACCTTCATTTCAAGACATCCGAACTTCTGCCTTAAAGCAGAGATTTGTGATCACAGATGAGAGCATGAGCTAGATTTTCAGTGAGAATTTTTTACCTTCACAAACCAGACCGAGTGACGACCGCGCCGAAGATAGAGCTTAAGAGAGACATCTCCACCATTCATCCATGGCACCACCAGCAGCCTTGACGCAGAGTCTTTCATTTCTCCTCTAATCTCTGTATTGTATTACATTTTAGCTTAAGATATTAAAACCTTTTGTAGTCAACGCATATCTTGATTCATTCAATACCATCTTCTTCATCTTCTTTATCTTTATCATTGTTTACCTTCATCGTTTATTTATCAAAGAAGATCGCATACTTAATCGTGTAGCCTAGAGATAGGATGTATGTAGCAACCCACCGAGAGGTGTGTGTTGTGCGAGTATAGTGAGTAGTCCTCTTTACTTGGTGAAATGCTATAGCAACGCTTGTCAATGGGTTGTTGCAATGCTTGTCTATAAGCTAAATAGCCACATCTACCTACTTGAGAAGGTAAGAGATGGAACGCATTAAAGCAAAGTATGCATTGTTCCTAGAGATAGGCATGGTCTTATGCTCAACGCACCCATACACTATAGAGATATAGCCATGCGGTTGACCACCAAGAGGTGTGCGATGCGTTAGTATGATGAGTTGGGATTACTTGAGCGATTTAAGATAATAAACATTACTATTGTTAACGGTTGTTGTGTATCTATCAATTATCATCGCAAGTCTCCTATTTCTCAATCTGTTTAGTTAGGAATAAAAGTAGTGTGTAAATCCATTAAACTTCTTCTTTTTACTTTTATTCATCACCTCAAACGCATTGCTTCACAAGCATTATTGAGTGACAAGTCCCTGTATTCGACCTCGGATTACCCGAGAAACTTGCGTTTTCGTTATACTTGGCGAGAAGGCAAGAAAACTTGTGATAGGAATGCATGGTCATTGCATACTAGATTAACACATTTTCATTCCAATGCATGACCTCCGACGCATGGACATAAACGCATAGCTTAAGCATGTACAATTCATAATTGCGTGCAATAATCTCATCATCTTTCCTTATCCAATATCCCTAAACTAAGAAACCAAAATCTGAACTTCCCATGGAGGATAAGAAGCTACAATCCAGCATCTACTCGATAAATTATTAAAGATACAGAAAATTGAAGGAAAAGGAAGAAGGATGAAGTTTTACTTTGCCCTCCATCGATTTGGCCTCCTAAATTCGGCATTACTCGATTAATTACTAAAGAAACGCCTAAATAACAAGTGGAAGAAGGAGGAAAGGGGAAAAATCAGTTGAAGGCTAAAGGTGGGCGGATGTTTTCTGACCTAAAGGGAAGAACATACATATAGGGTAGGGTCTCAACGTTGCAATGTTGCCTTGCGCGCACGTCCGTCATGATGTTCGCAGCATTGCAACGTTTCCATGTTTTATCCAATATAGCTATAGTCGTATAGCATTGCGCAACGCTTCTTCAGGGGTGTTTTCATCTATTCACGTCGCTTTGAAGCCCGATTACTCAAATTAGCTCCTAATTGCTCCAAATTAACCCCAAATAGCTCGTAACGACTGATTCTACCTCCAAGATGCTTAATACCTACAAAATTGTCAAATAAACACATTAAACATAGTAACGACCTAGAATTAAGTAGTGTTATCACAATACACAATTCCCTAGTGTTATTGTGTACAATTTTCTTAGAGCCTCTCTACTCTCCAAAAACACTATTCTCCTCTCTCTCTCCTAATAGATGGATACCACCAATCCTCTATTGGAATCCTAAGAGAATAACAAGGTTTTTCTCGTGGTAGTGTTCAAGATCGTTCAAGGAGTTGTTCGTGATCAAGACTGTTTGGAGATCCATTCGTTAGAACCTTGGAGAGACTTGTTCATGGCATCAAGGAATCTATAAAGGTAAGAATCATTCTAATCATTCGTTAGAACCTTGGAGAGACTTGTTCAGATCTTGTTTATTGGATTGAGTTACAAAATTCTAAATGTCAAATAAAATAACTTCTTATTTTGTTAAATAAATGAATATTGATGTTTATACATTACAAACCACGCGATTTAGGCATAATCCCCAACATATTTGCCTTCCGTGCCTATAGATACTTGGTGGATAGATTCTGGTGCTACTACTCACATAAGTATATCTCTGCAGGGTTACTGTGGAGCGAACTACCAAATGATACTGAAAGTTTTATCTATGTAGTTGATGGAAAAGTAGTTCAAGTTGAAGCTATTGAGAATTTTAGATTACTTTTAAAAACTGGTCGTTATTGGGATTTGAATGAGACTTTTGTTGTATTGTTATTTAGACAGAATTTAGTTTCTTTTTTTGAGTTTAGACAAATTTGATTTTTCTTGTTCTTTTGGAAATAATAAAGTTAGTCTCTTTCAAAATTCCAACCTCATTGGTACCAGTTCTTTAATTGATAATCTATATATGTTTGATTCCTTTGTTTCATCTAAGAAGATCCTGTTATCTAATTCATGTTGTACAAATCGTAAATTACATGAGAATTATGCTATTTTATGGCACAAGCATTTAGCCAACATCTTTAAACAGAGAAGTCGGAGACTTGTGTCAAATGGAATTCTTGATTTAAGTAACTTTGAAGTTTATGTGGAATGTATTAAGAGAAAATAGACAAACATAAGAAAATTAGGTGCCAATAAAAGCTCAGACGTCTTACAATTAACACATACAGACATTCGTGGTCCATTTCCTACGACTCCTTGGAATGGACAATACTATTTTATTACGTTCATAGATGACTATTCAAGATATGGGTACTTATATTTAGTTCATGAGAAGTCTCAATCTTTGGATGTTTTCAAGTCTTTCAAATCTGAAGTTGAATTTCAACTTGGAAAGAAAATTAAGGTTGTCAAGTCTGATTGTGTTGGTGAATACTACGACAGATATGATGGATCGGGTCAACAACATCCAGGACCCTTTGCCAAATACCTAGAGGAACGTAGAATCGTCCTGCAATACACTATGCAAAGGAAACCCAACATGAATGGTATTGCGGAAAGGCGAAATAGAACACTTAAGGATTTAATGAGAAGTATGATTAGTCATTTTTTTTCACTAGAATCTCTTTGGGGTAAAACACTAAACACTACAACATGTATCCTCAATAAGGTACCTAGTAAAGCAGTGGCTAAAATCCCTTATGAACTGTGGACAAGAAAGAAGCCAAGTATTAGGCCTCTTCACGGGGTTGTCCAGCTAAGGCTAGGCTTTACAGGCTTAACGAAAGAAAATTGGACTCAAGAACTATTAGTTTCTATTTTGTTGGGTATTCTGAGTGCTCTCGGGGTTTTACGATCCCACTTCTAGATAATTGTTTGAGACAGAAAATGTCAGATTTCTTGAGGATGTTTAGTTGGGGGAGGGAGGAAGATAACATAAGGAAAGTTGTCTTTGAAGAGAAATTAATTTCTTTTCTTAATGTAGTTGTGGATGATGTTCAAGCTCCAATTCCTGACTTCACTATTGAACCAATTATAGAACAAGACAACATTGAAGTCCTTGTTGTTGAACCTGAAATTCAAACTCAACAACTTCAAGAAGTGTCACTAAGGAGATTCATTAGAGAAATAAGAAGTGCAATTCTAGATGATTATATTGTATTTCTTCAAGAACAACAGGATGATATGGACGTAATAAAATATGATCCAATCAACTTCCAATAAGCACTAGAAAGTTCTAACTCTCAAAAGTGGATAATGTTATGGAAGAGGAAATAAATCCACGAAAGACAATGACGTTTGGGAACTTGATAAATTGTCATCAGGAGTGAAACCCATAGATTGTAAATGGATATTTAAAACCAAAAGAGATTCATATGGCAATATCGAATGATACAAGGCTTGTCTTGTTGCAAAGAGTTTTACTCTAGAAGAAGGTATTGATTACAAAGGGACTTTCTCTCCAATTTCATCAAATTCTGGGTAATCATGATACTAGTAGTTTACTTTGATTCAGACCTACACCAGATGGATGTAAAAAACTGCACTTCTCAATAGAAATATTAATGAGATGATTTATATGGTGCAACCAGAAAACTTTGTTTTTGGTAATTCAAAGTCTATAGTGTGCAAAATTGAAGAAATTTATCTATAGTCTCAAGCAAGCTTCTCGTCAATGGTACCACAAGTTCCATAAAAAAATTACCTCCTTTGGTTTTGAGGTGAATATAGTAAAAGATTGTATATATCACAAGTTCAGTAGGAATAAATCAATCTTTATGGTATTATATGTAGATGACATACTCATAGCAAGTAATGATATAGGCTTATTGCATGACCTTATTTTGTATTAAGAATTTAAATATTGCAAGATCGTTCTCAAGGTATTTTGAGATTGTCACAAAAGAACTATATTGAAAAGATTTTGAGTCGATTTGGCATGGAAGATTGTGCATCAGGAGGTATCCCTATTGCTAAAGGTGATAAATTTCATTTAGGTCAATGCCCCAGACTGTACTCGAGACTAAGGAGATGCAAAAGGTTCCCTATGTATTTTCTATTGGAAGTCTAATGACACTCAAGTATATATGCGTCCAAATATTGCATTCATAATTGGAGTGTCAGGCAGATATTTGAGCAACCCAGGAATGGATCATTGGAAAGGAGCCAAATGGGTTATGAGGTATTTACAGAGAACAATAGATTATATGCTTAAAAGTTTTAGAGATCATTGGGTATTCTGATTTCGATTATGCTGGATGTCAAGACACTTTGCGGTCCACTTTAGGCTATATCTTTATATTGGCTAGAGGAGTTGTATCCTGAAAATGTTAAACAAATACTTATGGCTTCTTCTACCATGACTACGGAGTTTATAATATGTTATAAGACATCTAATCATGGAATATGGTTGTGAAATTTTGTCATTGGGCTGCAGATAGTAGTTGGCATAGAAAGATCACTAAAATTGTGATAATAGCAGCAGTAATATATTCCAATAGCAGCAAAAGTAATACAAAGTCAAGGCATGTAGATAGAAGTTTTTGGTTGTGGAAGAAAGAGTTCAGAATGGTTAAACTTCAATTAAATATATAGGAACAAATCCTATGGTGGCAGATCCATTAACTAAAGGTTTACCACCTAAAGTTTTTCATGATCACATTGCTCCCATGGGTGTTAAATCATTTTTGTGATCTCATGATTTAGTGGGAAGTTTGTTATTGAGGATCTTCTTTGACCTTAATTTTTTTTCTATATAGAATAAAGTTGATGGTTTATGTTTTATTATCTGATTTTTTTTTTTTTATCATGTGTGCAGTTTTAGCATAAAATTTTTTAAGAATGATTTCACCAAGGAATTTGGATCAGTTGGAAATAGGCATGATCTAGATCACTTTGCATGTAGTTTCCATGCTATCCATCCATACTTAATGTTAAGTTCTGAGTTAATCTGTATGTATTTAGGGTTTTGAGCAATCTTTAACAGGTAAGATAGGTAGTAAATGCCACCAAAAGGGTTGGTAACTACTGCAGTCACCATTCCGTTCAGGTTATGAGGATAATTTGGTGCGGGGTGTGATATTCGATTTGTTGATTGGATCACAAATAAATTGTTCATTAGGGGATCAGTGAGACTTAAAGAACAAGAGGTAATTTTAAGGGTAAAACAGGGACTCGACACAACCGTTATTACGAGCAACCTGTGAAGGGTTAACTTACTAATCATGGTTATATCGAGTGGACATAATATATCTACAATGAGGGGGTTCAGCTATGGGCTTTAGTGGAATCACCCATTAGTTAACGAATGAGGGTTGAAGTCTAATGAGTTTAGCCAATTAATCACGGATCGTTGGAGCCCATGATCTGTAGGTCCGCGAGGTCCCTCTACTAGCTTGTAAATGGATTTAGCTCCTAGAGTAGCGTGGAAGTTAATTTGAAACATTACGAATTAGAATTAAACGAAATTGGGAAATAATATTTAAATATGATTTAAATATTTGAAAGATAGAATTGTGTAAAAATTAAATTTAATATTTGATATTAAATTAATTAAAATTATTTAAAATTGTTTAAATAATTATTTATTAATTTTATTAAGAAAATTAATTTATGAAATTAATTTTTTAAAATTAATAATATTTTTTCAATTTTATTAAAATAATTTATTTATGAAATCAATATTTGAAAATTTGAAAAAGAAGGGAAAAATCACAAAAATGAAAAATTGGCATTTTCCATTACTTCTTCAAGTAGCTCACTAACAACCCACCATCTTCAAGTTTCATTAACTCTAAGCATGAGCTGCATTTCATGCAGCTAATCTCTTTGCATGATAGTCTGCAATATATTGAAGAGATTTGAGTGATTTTGAGGAAGGCAACCAAAATAATTTCTCTGGAAAATTCGTGTGAAGAAGTTGTTCTTCTGCTGGGTTGCTGCAATGAGTTTGTTTCCAAATTCCCTTGATTCCAGCTTATTTTGAGTCTCACAACTCAATTTAGAGCATCAAGAGGATAGTAAGGAAGATCTTGGGGTGGTCTACAACATGATTTAGAGGAGATTTGTAGCTGGATTCAAGCTTGAAGAAGTTCTACAAAGGTATGTCATGAAACTCATTTATTTCTGCTGAAGCATGCTTTCATTTCTGTGAAAATTAACGAATTAGAGTGCTTATGGATCCTGGTCACTTCTGCTGCACGATGGTACGTTCCAACAATTGGTATCAGAGCATCATATAAGCATTCAATTCGATTTAATTTTGGTTTTGTGGGTATTTTATATGAGTTATATGAAACTGCTGTACTGATATGATTGTTTGAGTTTTGGCTTTTAATTTCTCTTTGATTTTTCAATTAAATTTGTAATTGGCTCTTGCTTGATGAGCTTATATATGTTCCCAAGAGTCTATAATTTTTTTGGAGTCATTAGAGTTAAATTTAAGCTATAAATCGAAGAAACAAGCAAAGAGGCCGAGTTGCATATTCCAGAAAATCAGCCTCTGTTCATGTTGTCGTTGAGCTTCAATAGCTAGATGATCGTTTAGCTTCATGCGTTAGACGATGTGAAGAAAAGCTAAACGATCGTGTAGCTTTGGGCGTTGATCGTTTAGGTGTTGTGCGCTAGACGATCATGTACCTGTGAAAGCTAAGCGATGTGTTGTATCTGTCTCTTATACACATCTAGATGTGTATAAGAGACAGGCTTCATGCGTTAGACGATGTGAAGAAAAGCTAAACGATCGTGTAGCTTTGGGCGTTGATCGTTGAGGTGTTGAGCGCTAGACGATCATGTACCTATGGAAGCTAATGATATTGTTATGCAATGGCACTACACGATCGTGTAGCTTCGCGTAATAGCTAAACGATGCGTTGTATTACTATGTGATGGCACTACACGATTGTGTAGCTTCGGGTGGGAGCTATACGATGCGCTGCATGATTGTTTACCTCTATGCGGCAGCTAAGCGATGCATTAAGATGCTAAACGATAGCGCTAAATGATCGTTTACCTATGTGCGGCAGCTGAGCGATGTGTCGAGAGCTATGCAATAGCACTAAGCGATTGCTTACCTTGTGTGTGCGCTAAACGATCAACTTCAAGGGTTAGGCGATGGCACTAAATGATCGTGTAGTAATCCTCTAACGCAAAGTGATCGTGTAGTAATTGTCCGCGCTAAACGATGGAGCTACACGATAGTGTTGGATACTAAGCGATCGTGTAGCGTCCTCCGACACTAGACGATGACACTATGCGATAGTATGAAGACATTACACGATTGTGTAGTTATACAAGAGCTATGCAATAGTTGCTAAACGATCACACAAACACTAAATGATCAGGCAAACGCATGACGATGGTCGTCAATGCTAAACGATGAGACTTAGCGTGATGTTGAGCATGAAGCGAGAGCAGCCGGTTCGACCAGTTCTCTTACGGTCTGGTTCGGTTCAGCCTCAAATATTTTTTGGCTGGTTCGGTTCAGACGGTTCGAGCTACTTGAGTTCGTTTTGGAGCGGTTCTGAAGCTGTTTTGTAATAATTAGGTTTTGTTTGCTTGTTTATGCCAAAACTAAAGCCATATCAGTTAGTGTTTAATTATTTATGCATGTGATGTATGTTATAATTAAATAAATCTTATATGTGCATACAGTATGCTGTGTAGATTTTAAATCCCACTGTAGGAAGCATGTTACATGCATTGAAAGTATGTTATAAAATGTAATATATAGTATGCATGTTAGGGTTTCTTTTATTTAATATAATAGTTATATTAGATATTGAATACCTTTGTTATTTGTCGTGGATTTTTAGCAAGTCTAAAATTTTGTAAGCTGTTATAAAATTGGGTTAGACATTTAAAATCCATAACAAAGAACAGCTACATGCTCACTTAGGTTAACCACTTATTTTAATAGTTAAAATAGTCATTAAACTTGTAAAACTAGGGTTACAAACACAACCGGTATATAATCTTGTTGAAGGTTGGGGGTACTTAAGTTGATGGTCTATGGAACACCTCCTACTTGGGGATTATAGCCGAATAATTGAGCGTTGATAATTGATTTTATAAGCTTTTGTGAGCGGTGTGAGGTAATAAAAACGGTTTATCACCTAGACATCATAGGTTATCCATTTATAAGTGTTATACTTGGATAAACCATCTAGAGTTAGGGTCGTTTTTATTAGCCGAAAAGAACCTAAGTATAAATTTATCCAAAAATTTAGAACACTTTAGTGGGAGATTAAAAGTTATTAACTCTCACGTCCTTAAGAGTTCACACTGTGAGATCCATGTTCAGCTTCGTGTCGATTTTACCTCGACTGCTCCATTTGGAAAGTGTTTGCAAAGTCAATAACAGGTGAATGAGGGAAGTCGTTCATAGTAAGTGGGTGAAGGAAGTGTGTCAACATTGTCCTACGGTCTCCTCCATTAGTTTGAACCGTGAGATTCCTATGTTGCGTCTGCTGCCTTTTTAAGTGACACTAGCTAGTCGTTAACTGCGACGATCCCTTTGGAGGGTTGTAACATAGGATTTGGAACAACCCAAGCTTCAGTAAAATGAATAGGGTCTTATAGTTCCATCTTGGGTATTGTCTTCTATTTCGGGGACGTACTCATACCGTTCTGTAAGATCTAAAAATGGCAGGTCTACACTTACAACAATTACTAAGTGTTAGTAAAGATCTTAACCGAAAATGATAACTAAATGACTATCGGAATATGAGTTATTCTGGAGATAGTATTTGGTTAAGAACTGTCTTACTTCTGTCAAGGAATTCTTGACCGCCCTTTGGTAGTAACTGTTCTAAATCACTTAAGTATCATTGCAAAAATAATGATTATGGGTACATTATTACTTTGCTGAAACTTGATTGGATTTAAAAGCAATTCACTTATAGAATTTGTTTATAATTTCAAAATGACGAGTTCAATTATACAATTGTTGGCATCGGACAAACTGATCGGGGATAACTATGTAACATGGAAATCAAATTTGAACACAATACTTACGATAGATGATGTGAGATTTGTCGTAATGGAGGAATGTCTTCCCATTCCTAGCTCTAATTCCAACTGAATTGTTCGGGAAGCATTTGATAGATGGATTAGGGCGAACGATAAAGCCCATGCTTATATTCTCGCCAGTTTATCTAACGTTTTGGCAAAAAAACACAAGAGTATGAGTACTACCAAAGAGATTATGGAATCTTTGAGAGGGATGTTTGGACAACTATCCTTCATCCTGAGGCATGATGCTATCAAATACGTTTATAACAGCCGCATGAAAGAGGGGACCTCAGCTCGTGAACATGTTCTAGACATGATGGTCCACTTTAATGTGGCAGAAGTAAATGGTGCTATGATGGACGAGAGAAGTCAAGTTGGTTTTATTCTAGAATCTCTTCCGAAGAGTTTTCTGCAATTCTGTACGAATGCATTGATGAATAAAATTGAATACAACTTTACTACTCTGTTGAATGAGCTGCAGGCTTTCCAGACTATATTGAGAACTAAGGGTCTAGAATTGGAAGTAAATGTTGCTTCTACTGAAAAAAGAGGAATGTCTTCCAAGCCTGATGTTACCTCCTCTTCGCAGAGTAAGAGTATTCCAGCGAAGAAAGACAAAGGGAAAGGGAAGAAGAAACCTGCTATCAAGAAAAGCAAGAAAACTGCTGCAGAGAAAGGGAAATGTTTCCACTGCAACGAAATAGGACACTGGAAGAGAAATTGCCCTAAATATCTTGCAGAGAAGAAAGCAGAGAAAGCTATATACGCAACTTAGTTCCTGAAGACCGTTTACTCAGCTTGACCAGTGGGAGAAGTTGCTGCTAAAGAAGATATTAACTGCTTTTGTGATCATGTAATGAACATATTGTACATATTTTTGTTTTGAATGAAATGTTCATTTTCAGAGAAATACATATGTTCTATCTTATAGCAACTTCTATTAAGAATCAAATTTTTAAAATCCATTTTCAAAGAATCAAATGGCTAAGATCAAAGTACATAAAGTTAAAGATTTTTAAATCTGACTGTTAACAAAAGTTGTTAAGACAGGTCAGACGCATCTTACTCAAAGAGTTGAGAGTACCTCAATGTAGTGGGAGGAAAATGTGCTTCCTGGTCATTATTGAGAATTAGATGCATTCCTCATATAGTTTAATTAGAAGCCTATCGTATACTAATATATTTACAAGGATTCTCTCGGCTAAAGTGTTTGAGAATCACCTAGTAAGACTAGAGATACCAAGTTAATAACCTAGGGCAAATGGGAGAAATATCGGGTATGGGATACCAAATGGTAAACCATGGGTATGAGATGCCCTAGTTTGTTGTATTTCTTTATATAACTTAGAAACTCAGTCTTATATATCGAATATATAAGTTACCACTGAAGTTTTAGTCAAAGTGGGAGTTTATTGAGTTTTATGTTCTAAAACTCATGGTTTGTAAACAGTAGAACTTATTCTGAAAATTCAATAAGTTGTTATTGAATATATTGTTTTTTTTTTTTTGAAATCCAATAAACCTAAAGTCTTTTGACTATTACATGAGTACTTGAACTTTATATGGAGATATACAAGTGGATTAGGTTCGAGTAAATAGCCAAAATGATCTATACTATATGAATAAGATTGGGTGCCTTATTCTGGTAATACTATTGGATGCAGCCTACTCTGTAGTTGTTACAAAGAGTTGTAAAGTGCTACAAATGAAGTGATCCTAATTCGCTCATGTTGGGATATGAGGAGTGGGGGCATCCTATGCAAATGAGTTTTGTACAAGATCGGACCACGAAACCAGTCACTCTTACTTTATAATGATGTTTACTGTTTAAGACTGGCTATTTCAAAGCGATGACCTAGGTAACTTGACCTTAATCTTGAGCTAACTATGAACTCCTATTTGTTCGGGATTATCCTTTGATTTGCAAACAGTGAGAGTAGACCAATACCTATGCTCAATAAGCCTCCCATTTTGGGGATAAGATAAACTAGATGAATGGTTGGGGACATAGGGTGCAAGACAGAACAATCTA